>NC_090758.1:41150714-41158214 GCF_036898095.1 Palaemon carinicauda
ATCCATTAGTAAAAAAAATATACTTAAGACATAAATCAATTTTTTCTCCTACCGTATTTATTGAAGAAGTTACAAAGAAAATAAATGATGCTATCAACATTCCCTGTGATCATGATGATCAACGTCTGTTAGGAACTACTATGAGATTCAGGGCCTCCGTAACACGATTTTTTCCGCAATAATTTTTTATCTATGAATTTCATAAATATAACGCTTATTCAGAATGCACATTATATCTACACATAAATTTTGACTATATTTTGCATTACGTAGGTTGAATAAATTTGGTATTTATAATGTAGAAGTGACGTGTTTTGAAGACAGGCCAACTTATTCAGAGAAAAGGTTTCGAACGCACTCGTAACGTAACTTATGACGGCATTTCTTCCCTCTTTCTCGATCGATGATTGGCTATACGTAACGAAGGCTATACCTCTGCCAACAATGACACAAAAGTTTAAATAAAAGCAAAGCAGTACACCTTTATGAATTCTTAAACCTCTCCACTGATAATTGTCTTAATGAAAAAACCATTAAATATGTTAATAAATACAAAAACACTTCGATTATTAGTCTAACTCCCAAAATAAGTTTCCTAAGAAATTACAGTTTACTTTATAGGTCCCAATCAGATTGACAAGGTGTAGGGAATAGTTGGTAATTTTCAAAAACGTAGTAGACAACCTTGATTTGATAACTAGTATATCCAATGTCAAGCAATTTTTATTTATTGTCTTGTATAGACAGTGACTAAACCACTTGGCCACGAAGAAAGATAAAAGTCAATGACAATTCCACTGTACTTATACCTGTCGAATTCAGGTGTTTTGTACTTAGAATTGAAATCAACCCATCTTCAACATCGTAGCTAATTGGTAGTTTGTTACTTGGCATTCAATTAATGATAAATTTTGCACATTTAGACGTGTTTTTCATATTCAAATAAGCCATATATATATTTGATACATTAATGTCTGGATTCTCTTAATTGAATACCAAGTACAAAACACCTGAATTCGACAGGTATAAGTACAGTGGAATTGTCATTGACTTTTATCTTTCTTCGTGGCCAAGTGGTTTAGTCACTGTCTATACAAGCTTGCCGACCAGGGTTTGATTCCCGGCCGGACACAAGCTCTTGTCTTTGTGTGATTTCGCCTGGGGCTCTGATCCCGAGGTCGTTAAGAGAATCCAGACATTAGTGTATCAAAAATATATATAGCTTATTTGGATATGAAAAACACGTCTAAATGTGCAAAATTTATCATTAATTGAATGCCAAATAACAAACTACCAATTAGCTACGATGGTGAAGAAGGGTTGATTTCAATTCTAAGTACAAAACACCTGAATTCGACAGGTATAAGTACAGTGGAATTGTCATTGACTTTTATCTTTCTCCGTGGCCAAGTGGTTTAGTCACTGTCTATACAAGCTTGCCGACCAGGGTTCGATTCCCGGCCGGACACAAGCTCTTGTCTTTTTGTGATTTTGCCTGGGGCTCTGATCCCGATGTCGTTAAGAGAATCCAGACATTAATGTATCAAAAATATATATGGCTTATTTGAACATATATATATATATATATATATATATATATATATATATATATATATATATATATATATATATATATATATATATGTATATATATATATATATATATATATATATATATATATATATATATATATATATATATATATATATATATATATATATATATATATATATATATATATATATATATATACATATATATATATATATATATATATATATATATATATATATATATATATATATATATATATATATGTATACATACACACACATATATATATATATATATATATATATATATATATATATATATATATATATATATATATATATATACATATATATATATATATATATACAGTATATATACACACACACACACACATATATATATATATATATATATATATATATATATATATATATATATATATATATATATATATATATATATATATAAATATATATATATATATATATATATATATATATATATATATATATATATATATATATTCAGTATATATATATATATATATATATATATATATATATATATATATACTGTATATATGTATATATATATATATATATATATATAAATATTATGTATATATATATATATATATATCTATATATATATATATATATATATATATATATATATATATATATATATATTGGAAGTCATTATAATTACCTGACGAGATCTGCCTTTTTTGTTGCTGATGTGGGGCATCGACTCTCCTTGAGCAGTGTGCTATGATATGGTGCATTATCAAGCACAAGTACAGATGGCTCGGGAAGGGATGGTAGAAGTTGCGTCGTTAGCCACTGTTTGAACAACTTTGCATTCATCTCGCCATGGTAGTCTTCCTGATTGGTCTTGGCCAGGTAGCACAGGTATGAACCATCTATAAAGCCCTCATTCGTGCAAGCTCCCACTACCACAAAATGCTCACCTTCTCCAGGAGGAACCTGACGACTCTAAGTGGGGTTGGTGATATCCTGCTTAGTGTCTGCCCATTCCCTGTTGTGGGCCATCCTCGTCATGAACCAGGTTTCATCTACGTAAACGACCACTCTCCCCTCCTCCCGCTGGCGTCGTATATCACGGAGAGCAGTTATCCGGCGGCATACAATTTCCAGAGATTCCTTCCTTACATACATCTTACGTTGGGAAGTTTTATACTTGAATTCCATAGAATGCAAGAGTCCTAATACTGAAGCCCCTGATGTCATTTCCGGAATAATGCCAGCTTTTTTTAGGTCATTTGTCAAGGAACCAACAGTAAAATGCTCCTTTTCGGCAAGCTTTCTGTGGATACAGCGACGAATGGCACCAATCGTAAAGTTATCAAAGATAGGCGGCACTTGTGATTCTGACGATGGTGAAGGAACAGAACTGGAGGCACGGTAGACGGTGACCCTCACTGCACCTGCAGTCATGCCCAAAACATAGCCAACACGGTCGTACGGCCTAAGAAGAAGAAAAAAAATTATATCGGATGATCCGTTGGTGTGATAGAGATTTTGGCACAAAATTCTTATTTCAACAAAAATAGTTATATAAAGACTGTTTACATACTATCTCTCTCTTTTTCTCTCTCTGGGTGGCATAGTGAATAGTTAATGGAAATGTTGAAAAGCCTGAATGACATTACAAGTATTATAATCATGTTACGCTAAATACAAATCAGACCATAAACATTGGATTTAAACTAGAAACTGAATAATTACCTATTCAGGCTATAGTAAATATAGCCACGGGCTTTCTCTTGACTGTATAAAGTTGCAAGTCGTAAGACAAATGCAGTTTTGCAACCACAGGGGCAATTCCAAATCCTGTTAGCCATTCTTGACTGTTGTGGGTTTCAGAGTCGATGGAACAAGGTGAATGGGTGTCTGGTGGATGGGCGGGGCAAAATTTTGTCAAAAGGTGTTTACATTGCTTACGTAATGAATGTTTTCGACTATTGCCTCGTTATCACTGGCCATGGCGTCGGCTAGATAATTTTTACTCTATAAAAATTCAAACTATCAGGTTTAGGTTGTTGATAATGCTCACAAAATTTGTGTGTGGTTGTAAAATATGCATATGTCAACTTTCAGCTACATCCGATGCTTTGATAAGGAGCAAAGTCCAAAAAAACTGTGTTACAGAGTCCTTGAATCTCATAGTAAGTGTGCTATCTGTCTTATGACCACTTACAATAAAGTGAGTAAAAGTGAATATGCCCACCGATGGAAAGGACTATAACCGTAAAAGACCAATCTCCTTGATTTGATTGAGAGACTTTGGAAAAAAAGACGAAAAAAGACGAAAAGAAAGAAAGTGGAGTATGTTAAAAACTGAAAGTACTTGGGTAGAATACAAAACAGCTGCGTGTCAATATAACTACCTACTAATAAGGAAAAAAAGTGAATACTATATGAGAAAGATTCTCGAAGCAGCAACAGACACACATAATCTATATCGTCTCCTGAATGGTATAATGGGAAATGTAAAAGAAAAGAAGCTACCTGATGGATACAGTGACCAGGAACTTGCAAATAATTTTCTATTATTCTTTAAAAACAAAATTGAAAACATAACCAGATCATTTGTAAATACTTAACATCAGATTAATGATACACCAGGGACACAGACCAAATTAATACGATTTAACAACATAACACAAGATGACATCAGAATTAAAAAGAGAGCAAAGAAAACAAACTGCGCGATCGATCCTATGACAATATCTGAAGTGATTGGAGAGAAAGACTTTTCTAGTCTAACCGAAATAATAACGAGAATAGCATTGATGAATGTAAGTTTCCTAAATCTGAGAAAATGGCTATAGTCCCACCAGTTCTGAAAAATGCTCTGGACTACCCGGAATGAAGCTCATATAGTCCTATTTCATATCTATCCTTTGTCTCAAAAGTGCTTGAATATGTAATTCTTGAACAACTAGTCATCCACTTAGAAGTAATAGCTTTCCCTGACAACCAATCTGCTTACGGAAAACTATACTCTACGGAGACGGCCCTCTGCTCTGTTGTAAATGATATGCTAGAAATGATGGATGAAAATAAATGTGGTATTTTAATTAATTGCTCGATCTCAGTACTGCTTTTGGTACAGTTGTGCATGAACTGCTACTAAATGATCTACGGTCCATCGGCGTTGAAGATCATGCTTTCGAATATATAAAAGACTACTTAGTTGGTAGAGATTACTCTGTACAAATTGGAAACTCTTATTCATCATATGAACCCTTAAACAGAGGGGTACCCCAGGGGAGTGTACTTGGCCCAATCTTATTCTGCACCTTTACTATTGGTCTCTCGAAAATGCTACAAAGGCATGGCGTGAAACTTAAACTATTTGCAGATGACACACAATTTTACTTCTCCATAAATGATATACATGACACCACTGAAACTCTAAAACGAATCCTTGATAGTGTTAGAGAATGAATGACATTTAAACAACTAAAATTAAATGAGAACAAAACTGAATTCAGGGTGGTGGGCAAGAGAAACAGCGTTAGAAAATTAGGTGATATTGAAATAAACATAAATAATGAATCGGTGCCGATATCTAGTAAAGTTCGAGATCTAGGTTTATTTCTTGACTGTAACCTGTCTCTAAATGCCCAAATAAATAATGTAATGAAAAGTGCTGGTTATCATCTAAGAAATATTGCGTTTAAAAAAAAGTTCCTGGACGAAAATTCTGTTAAGAAACTAGTGATAAACTGTGTTATTACCAGGATTGACTACTGCAACTCTATCTACTACAATTTACCAAAAGTCCAACTTAAGAAATTACAAAACATAATAAACAGAGGAGCAAAACTGATAAAAGGTATCCCACCTAGAGAAAAGATCACCCCTATTATAATTAATTTATACTGGCTGCCGATTAAAGAGAGAATTGAATTTAAGATATATACAATAACCCACCAAGTTATCAGAACCAGTCGTCCAAAATACTTAAGAGAATTGCTACATATTGCGCAGCCAACAAATTTGAATGATTGAACACATTAAGGCTTTCAAGAGGAAACTGAAGACTTTCTTATTTTATGAGTCTTTTGGCAGTGATAATTTAACAGTAAATGAACAATATGTGACTTGAAAAGATAAATACTTTGAACGAACAAGGTAAAACGACAGTGGAGGTCCTGTAGAGAGTGGGGTTCCCCTACTGTACGGGACCGGAAAAGCAGCAATCAAAGTAAAGTAAAGACCTGGAGGATGAGGATCCTCTGTCCTCGTCTTAATTCCGATCATTCTTTGATTTTGGTAGGGGTTCATCTTCATGTCCCATAATCTGCAACATATACTAATTCTAGCTAGATCTCTATTAAGGTATTCAGCCTCACCAGATCTACATTCAGGATATACGATTGAGGTAAGGGAGGTAACGTCATTTGCATGAGAGAGCTCTGTTTCTATATCAAATCACAACTCATTTGTTCATAATATGAAAAGTAATGGGCCAAGAAAAATACTTGGTGGAACACCAGATTTCATGTTTCCATACTCATTTTGTTGCCCACCAGAAAACACCATTTGCAGTCTATCCCTTAAAAATTCAATTATGACGCATAATTTCTTACGTCTGTATATCAAAAGAGTGTATTAATGGCAGAAAAGTCGTTTACTGAATAGTTAAGTCTCTCTCTCTCTCTCTCTCTCTCTCTCTCTCTCTCTCTCTCTCTCTCTCTCTCTCTCTCTCTCTCTCTCTCTCTCTCAATTTAAATATTAGGGAACCTTTCAAAGTCAACCAATATGACAGATATTCATTTTTGACCTGACATGATGTCGCTATTGGAAATATGTAAATCTAGAAGAAAAATCGAACTTTCGCTGCAATAGGAAAAAATATATCTTGCAAAATAGGCTACAGTTTTATTCCTATTTGTCAGCACTATAAACATCATAGTTAATTTCCAATACTTCATAATGTCAAATATATACCAGCCATTTAATTACTTAATCATACGTCATCAGTAAAATCCTTGGTAAACGTTTTGCTAAGGAAAAAAAAATCTTGAATAGGAAATTTTACCAAAGGTGAGCAGTCCTACCTGAGCATCTGCAGCCAGCAACTAATTATAAAGCTGTTGGTCTCTTATAGCCAAGAATTTAATGTAAGATTTAGGAAATGGTCTATGCAACAACTAACACTATAACACACAAATTTTGCCAGCTTAGTTTGTTGACATAAACGATAAAAGCCACTAAATTTTTCGCTGGGGAAATTCTGTCATCAGCATATATTAGATGTCTTCAGATTAGAAAATTTTACCAAACAACAAAAGAAAATTTATTTTTGGACATTATAATAAACATAGTGAAAGAATCACAATTGAATGATATAAAATAATATGTAATCTATCTGTATACATGGGAAATATATTAATTTTTCTAGCGCTCATGAGTATAATATTCCATTAATTCTAACTAATCTATTAACTCAATAATTTTTCTTTCCAATTAGAATTAATTTATCTTATTATTGAAGGAAATATTTTATAAGAATGCTATATGATTGGAACAGAGACGTCCGTTTCATAAAATTGCAATTCAATGCTCTATTTGTGCTTGATAAGGAAGCACAGGATCAGGGTCATAACCGGCCTCATCTAACAATAATAGGAAGGATACTAGGAAACACTTCAGTATTCAGCCCATTAGAAAACTGATAAATTTAGTGTCTGTATATTGAATCCAACTCTAAATCCCCCCTCCCTAGATACCTATGATTACTTCGTAGCCTCATGAAAAACCAATTGATAAAACTAAAATTAGGATACAGTAAACTGAAACTCTATATAACTGGTAATTTCATACATCCTCTTCCACTTTATACCAAAATTTTGTTTAACATAGCAACACTTTTGATAAGATTTTACTTATTCTAATATCACTTTAGGAAGA
>NC_090758.1:41163214-41165714 GCF_036898095.1 Palaemon carinicauda
ACACCCTTCTAAATTCTGTCACTAGTCGGTCAAGCTTCTCTTCTGTGTCTGCTACCAGTACAGTATCATCCGCAAACAACAACTGATTTACCTCCCATTCATGATCATTCTCGTCTACCAGTTTTAATCCTCGTCCAAGCACTCGAGCATTCACCTCTCTCACCACTCCATCAACATACAAGTTAAACAACCACGGCAACATCACACATCCCTTTCTCAGCCCCACTCTCACCGGAAACCAATCGCTCACTTCATTTCCTATTCTAACACAGGCTTTACTACCTTTGTAGAAACTTTTCACTGCTTTCAACAACCTTCCACCAACTCCATATAACCTCATCACATTCCACATTGCTTCCCTATCTCTCTATCATATGCTTTCTCCAGATCCATAAACGCAACATACACCTCCTTACCTTTTGCCTATTATTTCTTGCATATCTGCCTAACTGTAAAAATCTGATTCATACAACACCTACCTCTTCTAAAACCACCCTGTACTTCCAAGATTGCATTCTCTGTTTTATCCTTAATCCTATTAATCAGTACTCTACCATACACTTTTCCAACTACACTCAACAAACTAATAACTCTTGAATTACAACACTCATGCACATCTCCCTTACCCTTATATAGTGGTACAATACATGCACAGACCCAATCTACAGGTACCATTGACAACACAAAACACACATTAAACAATCTCACCAACCATTCAAGTACAGTCACACCCCCTTCCTTCAACATCTCAGCTTTCACACCATCCATTCCAGATGCTTTTCCTACTCTCGTTTCATCTAGTGCTCTCCTCACTTCCTCTATTGTAATCTCTCTCTCATTCTCATCTCCCATCACTGGCACCTCAACACCTGGAACAGCAATTATATCTGCCTCCCTATCATCCTCATCATTCAGCAAACTTTCAAAATATTCCGCCCACCTTTTCCTTGCCTCCTCTCCTTTTAACAACCTTCCATTTCCATCTTTCACCGTCTCTTCAATTCTTGCGCCGGCCTTTCTTACTCTCTTCACTTCTTTCCAAAACTTCTTCTTATTCTCTTCATATGACTGACCCAGTCCCTGACCCCACCTCAGGTCAGCTGCCCTCTTTGCCTCAAGTACCTTGCGCTTTACTTCCACCTTTTTCTCTCTATATTTTTCATACTTCTCTATACTATTACTCTGCAACCATTCTTCAAAAGCCCTCTTTTTCTCTTCCACTTTTACCTTCACTCCTTCATTCCACCATTCACTGCCCTTCCTCATGCTGCCTCCAACAACCTTCTTGCCACATACATCACTTGCAATCCCAACAAAATTTTCTTTTGCTAACTTCCACTCCTCCTCTAAATTACCAGTTTCTCTTACTCTCACCTCGTCATATGCCATTTTCAACCTTTCCTGATATTTACTTTTTACCCCCGGTTTTATTAGCTCTTCAACCATCACTAGCTCCCTTTTACATCCACCTACTCTATTCCCCCACTCTTTTGCTACAACTAATTTTCCTTCTACCAAAAAATGATCAGACATACCGTTAGCCATACCCCTAAACACGTGCACTTCTTTCAATCTTCCAAACATTCTTTTAGTTATCAACACATAATCCATTAATGCCCTTTCTACTACTCTTCCATTTGCCACTCTTACCCATGTATACTTATTTTTATCTTTCTTTCTAAAAAAGCTAGCACTTATTACCATCTCTTGTTCAACACACATATCTACCAGTCTCTCACCACTCTCATTTTCACCTGGTACGCCATACTTCCCAATGACACCTTCTACCTCTCCAGCGCCCACTCTAGCATTTAAGTCACCCATAACAACTACATAATTCCTTCTACCCAGTCCTTCTACACACCTAGTTAATTCATTCCAGAACTCATTCCGCTCTTCTTCACTTTTTTCACTACCTGGCCCATACGCACTGACAAACGCCCAACATTCCCTACCCAACCTAACCCTTACCCACATTAACCTAGATGATATCTCCTTCCATTCCACTACTTTACCTGTCATCCATTCACTCAGCAATAAAGCCACACCCTCTCTCGCTCTTCCCCTTTCAATCCCAGACACTCTACCAGACATTTCACCAAACATCACTTCACCTTTTCCTTTCATCTTTGTCTCACACAAGGCTAATACATCCATCCTTCTACTTCTAAACATACTTCCAATCTCACATCTTTTACTCTCTATCGTACTACATCCACGCACATTCAAACACCCCAAAACTAGAGTGCGAGGAGCAGTCACTCTCCCCCCAGCTCCATCTCTTTGTTGCTGTCTCATAGGATTTTTTTTTACAGGAGAGGGGGTTCCCAGCCCCCTCGTCCCATCCCTTTTAGTCGCCTCTTACGACACGCAGGGATAACGTTGGCACTATTCTAATTGTATGTATGTATGTATGTATGTATATATATACATATATATATATATATATATATATATATATATATATATATATATATATATATATATATATATATATAAG
>NC_090758.1:41170714-41183214 GCF_036898095.1 Palaemon carinicauda
TAAAAAATAATATTTGGTCTAGTACACATACCTGGGGTAACATTTCTCTTTAATGGATCATTTGATGAATAGCCATTTTCGATATGTAAACAAAAATTTCTGACAATCAAGAAGTATTTTTAATATTCAAAGTGTAGCCCTTGAATACTTGTGGGCTGCAATCATTCTGTAGCGGTTCATGCACAACTGTATAAAGATCAGCACTAAGATTGAGTTTGTTCCCATCTATCATTTCCAGGAGATTACTTACCCAAGACAAATAGAAGTCTCCATAGATTAAGATTATCTGTACGCTGGGTGGTTGTCCGGTAATACTTTGACTCTTTCAAATTGACCAACTGGTTATTCAAGAATTACACATTCTAGAGCTTTGTAACTAAGGGAAAGACTGGAAATACGTCTGGTTGAACTTAATTTCTCCTAATCTAGAACACTTTTCAGAATCATTTGAACTATAGCATTTTTTTTTTCAAGATTTAGGAAACTTGCACTCATCGATGCTAGTATTTACTATTGTTTTAGTTATGCCAGCAAGACTTGAAATGTTTCCTCACCAAATTACTTTAGATATTGGCATCTGATATGTCACGCAATTTGTTTTCTTTGTCCTCTTAACAATGTTAGGATGGTAATGTTAGAGGTTAGGATGCCAGAAAACTTTAAATCAATCATCTATTGTTATGTTATTCAATTTGGTTTTTCTTATCTGTTTATCTCGCACAGCACTAAACTGATATGGAATACCTGCAATGACCCAACTATGTTTTCTGATATGCTTTATTGAATTCTAGACATTTATTAGCCAGTCCTTGGTCGCTCTACTTTCAGGTAGCCATTAATTTTTTTTTATAAATTTTCATATCCCATTTTCACCTTTCAGGAAATGGCTTAACCTTTTCATGTCTGTTGCTGTTTCCTGTGTCTTTTTCTTGTAGTATTCATTAATTACATTAGTACTTTACGTTTTTGATAACACCAATAGATTTTCAGTTATTAATTGCCTCCACTTTCTATCTGTAAAACCTTTCTCTCTAAAGTCTCCTAGTCGAACCAAGTATATCTATTCTGAACTATTATAGTATTTTTTATCAGGAACACGAGGTGTTATGATCAGTTTTAGTAACCCTGTCATATATAGTTATTAGGCAATCAACACGTGTATAGCCTAATATGTTTGTAGTCATGGTCACATGTGATAATGATATATTATTTTGCTGGTAGTTCATGAATGAACATAGGAGATAAAAATAAATAATTTATAAAGCTTATTTACTTCAGCGCTGCTTGTTTCTGCAAAGGTATTCTAATAGTTATAAGATTGTGCACTGGAGAAAAAGTTCACTTTTCCTCCATATTAATATCAGATACTATAGAAGTACAATTTTCTTTCACATCAATATCAGATAAGATATTGTTTAGTCCACCACTTAAAACTAGTGTGCGAGAGGAACGTTATGTTGTAGCTTAGAGGCAAAATGAATGCAGATAGTGAGTTCATAAACAACAGGTTCCAAGCAAAAATGTCACAAAAATCAAACATAATTATTCATGTAAGCTGGCTTAAACAGGCTCTGTTAATATTTTGGGGGCAAGCAAGATATACACATAAATAATATAAGTAGCTCCAGTAAGGGGCTATAGAGGTCGTTGATTGGGGCGTGAGCGAGGGGTGGAATATGTTAGTGATGGGGAGCTTTGTCGCTGGTTTGGCACGCCAAGTAGTGGGCATCTGTGTCCAACTGCATTCACATCGGCTTAAATCGATGATGAATAGTTGTCCTCTTCGTCATGAGTTGAGACATTGATGGAGGTCTTCAAGGTGGTGATGCGGCTATCAACTTTGGTTATTGGGTCCTTCATGGGAAAAATATCAGCATCTGGAATGGTGGGACGTATATGTTCTGATAGGCGCTAATCTAAAGGGCATAAAGTTGATTCAATTTATGAGGGGAGCCATATGCTGCAGGTTGCGGGTCAGATATACTGGATATTTCCCTGAGGGCGAGCGAATCCTTTTGATCCCTAACGATTGGTGAGAGAGATGAAAAAGCTTGGCTATAGAGGGGGCTGGTGATGTCGAGTACTGATACAGGAGGTATGTTTTGAGGGTTTTTCACACTATTAGGGTATCCCCTTAGTTGTATAGCCAGTCGGAGATTTCTAGGAATGTGTCCTTTTAGACATCTGTGAGGACTTTGTATGCTTTGCTGCATTAGCGAATCATGACCTTGATGCAAAACTGGACTTTGGCATGCTGGAACCAGGAGAACGCTTTTCCCCTGGTGAAAAGGGGCAGTTCCATTTAGGCGTAGTGTGTCGAAATGTCACGTTTGGTGGACGGCATTATCTCCAAACACTACGGCACAGCAGTGAGGGGGAGAATGAGAATAAGCAAGTCATTCAGTGGTCACCAAGTGTAAGAGAGGGACGTTAGGCTATAACTGAAAGGCGACGTGAATGCAAAGGACTTAATTTCAACAGATAGAGAATTTATATGCAACAGGTTCCGAGCAAGGTCACAAAAATACAAATATAGTTATTCAGGTAAAGGCAAGCTAAAGAAGGTTCTTTTAACTTTTAGCCCGCAGGCAAGGTATACAATACAAAAGTGTGTTTGAAGCAATTGTGGTACACTAGATCCAACACATGCCCATTCAAAGTTGGTGCACAATCAACGTTATTAACCAACTGATATTTTTCGCATAACAATTTTTGGAGCTTGTTTCATATTAGGCCGATTTTCATATCCACTTTCCATTTTTTATTAGTCTTTCTATACTGAGAAACACTTTAAACATTTACCATAAGGTTATGGCCTCCGAAACCCATTTTTTTTTTTTTTTTGGCAGCAAATAACCACCCAGAATCAGGTAGCTCTGCCTCACTTCAAATTCACTCCTCTCATTAAACACTTCAGGACTTTTCAAATTTTCCCCAACTATTATTTTTACTAGAGGAAGATGTATATAGATTTATGAAGCCAGCACCTAATGTTATTTTGTAGGCTATCTTAAGCTCCGAGTACGTCTTTTCATGACTGATTATTTTTCATGAACCACTTGAAAGAGTTTTTTTTATAATAAAATTAGTACATTAGATTTGTTATTAGTATTTTAATATTTTTGCCCATGAAATATTTTAGTAATGTATGAAAGTCACTTTTTAAAGCGACTATTTTTCTACTGGACCTTTTTTTTTTCTTCTGAAAGTAAATGGAGAGATTATACACATAAGAATTTACTAGCTTTTCAAGTTTCAATAACACAAAAAAGTCAAAATTAGAAAAGAAATGTAGTGGAACTTTTCTCTGAAAATATTTTGATTGTAGATAATTGGTTCTATTGTTTTGGGAAAAGATTGATTGTATAGACTTCAGTAGTATGCATAATTATTATAATCATTATCTTTTAGCAGTTATTTTTCTTATGACTTTGGATCCAAAGGAGATATTCGTCATATTTCATAGTTATTTACTCATGAATTCTGAGTCCCTTCCTTGAAATCACAAAATATTGCTCCTCATTCATAGCCACATATCCTACTGGCACACATGACTATTACTGGGCCAGCATATCTACTCATTTGTGTAATTATAAATGCAATTTTTTTCCACTCTGGAAAAATTAGTTACTTTTTGCGATACATTTAGCATCCTTCAGCAAAATTCTAACATGAAGATTTTAAATATATAAACGAGCAGACAAGGAAATGCGATAATCATCATTTTAGGGAGTCGTAAAACAAATTTTATTTACCAATACCGTAGACAATATATGAAAATTGATAGCGTTTTAATATGAAATAGTCATAGAAAATTATTTAATTTTTGTATATGGGACACTTAAAAAAATTGCTTTCCGTCGGGAAAACTGTCTGCTGAAAACTAAGTATATATATTCACTAAAAATTTCAGTCTTATCCATAACTCTTGTTCTCTGCATTTTCATAGAATAATATTTTCATTTTCAATCATTTTCAGCCCTAATTTTCTGCTTTCAGTATTCAAATGTATAATTTTTTTGTAATTCCTTTCATGGCATTGGCAAAACTTAAGCTGTTCAGGTACTACCCATTAATACTAACTCCTACATAAATATAGTCTAAATTCTTTAAAACTTCTTTAGTTGTGCTGTGGATAATTTAGGAGAGAAATGGGTCTCTCTGTCTAACTTTCTTTCTCAATTAGAATTTCTTACTATCTTTACTCAGTTTTAGGGTTGCTGTATTTTCTTCAAGGCTATCTTTAAGTGTTCTGGCATTAGATTTTTTTATTCCCAGTTTTAGGAGGACTTTTATTACTGCAGATGTTTTAACAGAATGAAAAGCTTTCTCAGAGTGTATAAATTCCATAAATAGTGGTTTACCGTACTGTTATTTTCCCATTAGCTTGTTGAATCTATGGATATGGTCAGTTGTTAAATACCTTCTTCTAGAGCCGGCCTGCTCTCGCGTTTATTTCTTCTTCTTCGTCTACAGCTTTTCCCGCTATGCAGGGTCTCTATTTCTAGAAAGCCTTTTCCAAGTTCTTCTATCTCTGATGTCCTCCATTGTGAGATCTTTCTCTTCCATATCTGCTGTTACACACTCTATCAGATGTTAACGTAATTTTTCAGTTTTTAGTCAACCTTGTGATTTTGCTAACAATTCATATGAAGTCATTCAGTATATAAGTATTTATCTTTAAGGAAATTTGTATCCTATATATGATTTTGCGCCTCCTCCCCGGTCGTTAAAGTTTTCGAATTACCCTTTTAACACACTTTTATTTTTTTTGTTTATGTTTTGGGCACGTGACTGGAGACCTCGGTGAGGGAGGTTATAAGAGACAGTGCTTGTGTTTGGAAGGGCAGTTCAGGCTTTCTACAGAGGCTATACCCTTTTGACCTGCAGCTGCAGCATTTGGAAAATTTTATCCACGCCTTTGGACGTATTACGAGTGCCGTCCTTCGCAGGTACGCTTCTGGCCACCTGCGGTGTTGCGTCCTGCTTGTATAGCAGGTGATTTGTGCACTCTGCGGTCTTATCTTGCTGCCACCTCAGTGGAAGATTTTCCTGAGGTGTTGGGAGCATTCGCTTCACAGTACGTCTTGAATTTTACTGCAGCTGTGGGGGCCTTGATGCCCGTCAGGAGGCTAGTAGGGAGAAAGATCCCAGGTAAGCATTCTTATTTTGTATGGTCGTGCAGGACCTCTCGACTCCTCCTTCCTGGTGCTTCTGTGTTCCCCTTTTGGAATTTCGGAATCACGGCCTACTGTAAGGAAAGACGTGTGTTATTCTGGGGTCACGGACTCCCCTTCTGAGTGTGAGGAGATAATTGTTGTTGTTGTTGTTGTTATTACTCAATATAATTTTTATGTAGATATATACTATAATGAACTGTTGGAACAGTCTTAATTTGTTGCCACTTTTGGTTGGTTTCGTTATGATTCAAAATTCGTGTGATATTAACAGCCCCATGGCTTTTATATTATTGTTTAGATATTAAGTTTAGATTATAAATATAGGTAGGAGATTAAGTGTTTTCTCCCAGTTACTCTATGCCTCCCTTCACCAACTCTTTAGTTATAGGCATTGTTTGTTATATTCATTTTGATCTGGCCAGTTATGTCATGTATGTTTGACGTATTCGTAATAATGTGTTTCTCTCTTTTATATCTGTTTAGGGTTTAGTTTTCAGCAGATAGGAATCCCAAGGGAATATTTAAGGACTAGTGTTTGTCCTTGGTAGTCACAAGGTTGACTTTAATTATTCTTTGTTTGTTAATAAATATTGTTGAGTTTTCCTGAGTGTTTTCGTCTCCACTGGCCATCTTTTGCTAGATACTTTGTAACAACACTGAGTGTACATCCTTTAGTGCAGACAAACCTGCACCACGGCCCAACAAGGGTCATAATACATATATATATATAAATTTATATATATATATATATATATATATATATATATATATATATATATATATATATATATATATATATATATATATATATATATATATATATATATATATATATATATATATATATATATATATATATATACAGTGATGCCTCAGGATACGAAATTAATCTGTTCAGGATGCGGTTTCGTATCCTGATATTTTCGTATCCTGAGTCGCGTTTTACATGTAAATAGCCTAATCCGTTCCAAGCCTTATAAAAAGTCACATTTTCTTTCATAAACACGCTAAACTGTAGTAATAAACATGCAATGCAGCCATTTCTATCATTCAATAATTAACACAACCGTTAAAAACAGCCTAATCCCTTCCAGAAACCACTATGAGATTACTCAATAATGTAGTTATAGCCAAGTTATCCCCCCAAGCCCAAAGAAAACGGTCCGTTTTCTTTACTACGGTACGTACTGTATAAAAGTTACGGTACTGTATGTACGTAAAGCATTTAGATCAGTGAAGGTGTATTGTTACTGTACCTGTACGTACACCTAAATTAATGATTGATACTGTACCTGTACACTCTGAAAAAAAGGTTACAGTTAATTAGTGTAACAAAAAAGTTGAAACTTACCTTTTGATTGAGACGATGTCCGATAGCGAAGTCGCGGCAGAGAAGGATGGCATAAGGCAGAAAACGTAACAAGTGACAGACTACGTACAGTAATTTACACACTTAACACATTAACACTTAAACTTTACGAAATAAAAAAATGGCAGAAATAATTAACACTTAACATTACGTATGGAAAACTATAAAATGAAAGAAAAAATTACTTTAACACTTAACGGTAACATAAAACTTAAAATTGATTTTTTTTTTTGCTTTTTTATAACTTTACGTTTTTCTTATTTTCTAAATCTCTTCTACTGCTTCATCACTTTCTTTTTTCTGTTTCTTTTCTTTACTTTCACCTTCTACTTCTTCATCTCTTTCTTTTTTCTGTTTCTTTTCTTTACTTTCACCTTCGTCTTGGCCTACTAATACCGCTGGCCTTTTTAATAAGAAACTATCCATTGAAGCTTGTTTCTGCCTACTTTTCAACACATTTCTAAAATGCGTTAGGCAAACGTCATTGCAGTGTTGAAGCGCACGGTTGGTATAAACTTTTTCTGGATGTTCATTTTCGACGAAGTCTACCATTTTATGGAAACATGCAAGAATTTCCTTGATGTCTGCCGTTTTCAAAGGTGCAACATCCTCCTCATCACCGCTAGAGAACTGATCTTGAACATCACTCACTTGCATCGTCTCCAACTCCTTCAAGTCGTCTGTCGTCAACTCCTCGTGGTGCTCCTCGATAAGTTCATCGATATCTTCCGCACTAACTTCCAGCCCCATGGACGTACCAAGATGTACGATGTTAGCCACCTCAGACTGCTGAATTGGTTCAGGATCGTGAACGATCTCGGCTTCTCCTCCAGGCTTCCCGAATCCCTCGAAGTCTCGTGCAGAGACAGCATCAGGCCACAGCTTCCTCCAAGATGAGTTTAGGGTACGCCTCGAAACTTCCTGCCAAGCGAGATCGATGAGTTTGAGGCATATCACGATGTTGAAGTGATCTTTCCAAAATTCACGCAGAGTGAGGTTTGTACTCTCTGTGACTTGGAAACATCTCTTGAAGAGATGCTTCGTGTACAATTTTTTAAAATTAGAAATAACTTGCTGGTCCATGGGCTGGAGGAGAGGGGTGGTGTTAGGCGGTAGATACAGGATCTTTATGAAGGAATACTCGGCCAGAAGATATTCCTCGAGGCCAGGAGGGTGAGCTGGAGCATTGTCCAACACCAGCACACATTTCATAGGGAGGCGCTTTTCTTCCAAATATTTTCGGACAGTCGGACCGAAGCAGACATTCACCCAATCAATGAACAGTTGCCTCGTTACCCAGGCTTTTGCATTCGCCTTCCACATCACGGGAAGGTTCTCCTTAATGACTTTGTGGGCTTTGAAGGCTCGGGGATTTTCTGAATGGTACACCAGCAGGGGCTTTATCTTGCAGTCCCCACTGGCGTTTGCACAAAAAGCAAGGGTAAGCCTGTCCTTCATAGGCTTATGTCCGGGTAGCCTCTTCTCCTCCGCCGTGATGAATGTCCGACGAGGCATTTTCTTCCAGAAAAGCCCAGCTTCATCGCAATTGAAAACTTGCTGCGAACTGTAGCCTTCCTGCAGAGTCAACTCTTCGAACGTTTTAACAAAGGCTTTGGCGGCCTTTGTGTCCGAGCTGGCTGCCTCCCCATGCCGTACTACTGAATGGATGCCAGTCCTTTTCTTGAACTTCTCGAACCACCCACGAGAAGCCTTAAACTCTGGGGGTTCCTGCTGGGATGTTCCTTCTCCTGCTCCTTCTTCGGCCTGAGCACGCACGAGATCACCGAAAATGGCGGAGGCCTTCTGGCAAATTGTAGTCTCAGTGATGGTGTCTCTTGAGATCTCTTTGTCCTTGATCCACACAAGAAGCAGCCTCTCCATCTCGTCATGCACGTGCGTTCCTTTGTTGGAGAAAATAGTGACGCGCTTAGAAGGTGTTGCTGCTTTGATGGCCGCCTTCTGCTTCAGGATTGTACCTATTGTAGACGGATCCCGGCCATACTCCTTGGCGATCGCACTTAAACGCATGCCAGACTCGTACTTTTTAATGATTTCAAGTTTCGTCTCCATCGAGAGCATCGTCTTCTTCTTCTTTCCTTCGGCAACATTCTTGGGACCCATGGCTACAGTAATACGTAATATAATACACTACGTAACGTTATATACAGTCTATGTATAGTAAACACTAATACAGTACAGTGCACAGTAACGAATGTTTATTAACGATAACACGTGGCGTACAAATGTACTGTATATTAACACTAAGTCAAACAAGCGAAAGCACACAACACAATGTCTGTTAACGATACCGCGGTCGGAACGAAAAGAGAGAGAGAGAGATGAACGCCCGTGCGTAGGCAAGCTGGGATAGTTGCCGACCAATAGGAAAGCAGGATCTTATGGCGTCAGCTTGCGTCTGAGTAGGGAGATAACCAATGGGTGAGCGGGAGGCTGTAAGTGAGTCTACCCAAGATCAAAGTCAGGTGGTGCGCGCTTTTTAAAATTACTCTCGGCGAAGAGTTGGGATCTCGTAAGGTTATCATATCCTGAAATTTTATCCGTATCCTGGGGCATAAAAATCTTCGAATCACTTTTCGCATCCTGAATTTTTCGTAAGCAGAAACTTTCGTATCCATAGGTATCACTGTATATATATATATATATATATATATATATATATATATATATATATATATATATATATATATATATATATATATATATATATATGTGTGTGTATATATATATATATATATATATATATATATATATATATATATATATATATATATATATATATATATATATATATATATATATATATATATATATATATATATATATATATATATCCGTATATAGATATAAATACACACACACATACACACACACACATATATATATATATATATATATATATATATATATATATATATGTATATATATATATATATATATATATATATATATATATATATATATATATATATATATATATATATATATATATATATATGGTCCCTCTGCGCTCCACCAGTCTTATTACCCAGTAGGACGTCCACTCCTTCTAACAGCAAATGAATCTTTTACCGCAAAATCAAAATTACCTGTCACCAACTCGCATGAAAATTTCAAAAGTCAAAGAGGGGTAACATCTTCACCTCCTATTCCGTTCCGAATGAAAGAGTCTCCTGTGAGAGACTGTTCCACCAACGGGTGAACTACTCTTATTACCACACTCTGGTTACAACCTGTATCGCACAATATCTTGACCTGGGTTTGCTCACTCCCGTCCATTGCTACTAACATACCTTCATAAATACATGGTTTAAAGATATTCACGCTTTTTGCGTTTGTCCTGTTTGTCGTGTGAGTGTTGACTGGTTTACTTTCCTCTTCGTTCTCTCCAGATTGTTTTTTCTTCTTTGCATCCTTAACCACTTTGGCGACTGCTTTCGGTTGATTCGACAAACATTCATTACTGATATGGCCTCTCTACCCAAACTTAAAACAGACAATATTAACCTTCTGCATATCTGCTACAATACTTGAAGAAGGATGATTCGACGGTTGTTGCTGTGGTACTATCACATTCAGCTTAGAAACAGTACCAGTGCTACTTAATCTGTAAAGAGTGAAATCGTTCATATAGTTATTATTGAACTGGTTCCCATGGTTCAGAGAATACCTGAACGACAGTTGAAGGTTCACACCCGAAGAACGTTCTCAACTGTTAATATTATAATATTCACTTAGCAAAGCTGCTTCTTCGAGTTTCTTAACTCTCTCTCTCTCTCTCTCTCTCTCTCTCTCTCTCTCTCTCTCTCTCTCTCTCTCTCTCTCTCAAGTACATTCAAATATGTTCAGGAATTCAACATAGATACTGCTCTAGCATTATCTATTCTTCCAAATCAGCCATTTCCATTATCTTAGCTACATCTGTCCATATCTTAAAACCTTGTCGTATCTTTAAAGCGTAATCCAGGAAAGTAATTTTCTCGTCCTTCCTCAACTTTCAGAATCTTTCATTGAAATATTCTGGGGTCTTTTGATAAACTTGCAGCACATTGCTCTTCACTCCTTTATACTTCATACTCTGGTCCTGAGATAAAGAAAAGAAAGCACTCGGCCCTTCACAAAGAGCCCACTTTGCAATAACACAGACCATTAATCTTCTGGTCATTTCCGCGTAGATGCAACTGTTTCAAAATGATCGAAGAACTCATCTGGGGCCTCTTCTGTGAACCTTGGAATTAACCTCTGGGCATCCGCCACATTATACACTGGTTCGTGCCTAGCAAGGGTGGTCTCTGTCTGCGTTGTCAACTGTGCACAAGCCTTAAACAGTTCCAACTCTCTGCACATGTCTCACTTCTTCCCTCTCTTTTTCTTATTGTCTTGTGATATCCCTTGCTTCAATCTCTCTTGCATGTCTTGTAAACTCTTGGACTTCTTCTTGTTCTTTTTCTTCTCGTTCTGCCTCTTTCTTCTCATCTTGTTTTCATATCTTTCGCATGTCGTCTTTCTTCTCTTTCTTCTTCTTCTCATCTTGCTTCCATTTCTTCCCTTTTTCTCTCTCTTTCTTCTCGTTCTGCCCTCATCCTCAACTTAAGGAAATTCTCCTCCGCTGCTATTCATTGAATCTTAGCCTCAACATCCCTATCTGCTTTCATGGCTTTTATTTGTGGTCAAACCGGTGCTTACTTGGCTAAAGAAAATATCCTTAGCCTACTTAAACAGTTTATGAGCTGCTATAGTATTCTCTTCTGATAAGTTTCCTGAATTTATCAACGATTTTCAGGCTAGACTCTTGATTTGGGGTCATCCCACTCATTGCATGGCAACCACATGCCATTAAGATAGAGAGCCACTGAGCTTCATTTACATAAGCTTTTGACAACTCCTGAATATTTGGGTTATTCAAAAACTCTTCAATGTTAAACTGTGCCAACATATAATTTAGCAATTTCGAATATATCTCCAAACAAAAAAAAATATCCTAACCATACACAAAATCCTATCAGCACAGTATTGTTCAAAACCATTATTCAAAACAAGGCCCTGTTATCACCAATATTCAAAGACTTGCTTGATCCCAGGGGTGTGGGCACCAAAAATATATTTTTCTACCGCTCGCGTCTGAAAAAAAAAAAAACACATATAATATAATATACACTACGACTGGTAAGTTAATCAACCTCTCAAATTCCAAAGTCTTGTCTTTGCTTTTAAATTAAAACTGTTACACTCTGAAATATTAATATACGAACTCAAATAACTCCTAGAGATCAATATACAAAACGCTGAATATCCAAAAGTCTCTTCAGTACATTCTAAACAAAACTGGGTAATTATTCTTTAGAATTATTTAAAACTATTACTTACTACGACTCATTAATTGGATACGAGCAAATACTATTTCAAAAAATGGTGGTCGGAATAGTACCTTTTTACGAAAATATGTAAACTTCAACACTTTCCAATAAATTTTCATAAATCAATTAAATCACTCGAAATTTCAAGTCTGAACATAACTTAGATTAAGGAAAAAATGTTATGAGGTGAAAATTATATAATTACTTGACTTTGAAAATTAAATCTTAATAAACCATAGACTAAGACTAAAGAATTACTATATATTAAGACTATATATTAACATGAAATTAAATCTGAATATAATATTTAGGTGTGACACATTGAAAATAGATATCCAGATCACAATACAAGAACCTTGCCTTGCTTGAGGCCATTCTAAAAAACTCTAAAAAAGTTATTATAAGAACTCACTATGTTTATTAAATCCGTCACACCAAAACATTGACAGGTCACAACACTTTTAAAAGAATATACTGAAGTGTGTATGAGAGTGAGAGAGATGGGAGATTGCGATCGTAATGTTGGAAATATTCATCTATCTCTGCAACATTGGGGTCACCTGATATGATAGACTT
>NC_090758.1:41190714-41193214 GCF_036898095.1 Palaemon carinicauda
TAGTGGTTTCCCCTATCACCTAATTTTTCTTTATAGTTGATGCTGGTACGTTTGTGCGATTTCTTGTAGATACCAGAGATTGCCGTTCCCCCCTACTAAAGTCACTCTCCATGATACGACAAGGTCATTTTACACCTGATCATGTCCGCCAGGTAGCCTTCATCGGATCTGAGATCAACAGACCAGGGTACTAGACATTTATTCTTAGGTTCAAGAGTGCTAAAAACCAATGGGAATTCCTTGTTGCTGACGTAACATTGCTGCCACTTTGCGAGTATTTCCTTGCACATTTACACCTCTTGGTTGTTGTAGGGCATCTATGATTATTCAACACTGAATTCTACTTGTCGACATCTGTTCAACCCACCCTCTCTAACCCCAAACTCCACATCAGCACGCCCATGGGTTCCTACACCCACTTCCTCACGTTGTACCTGTAAGTCTCCCATACTGAACTTCACCAAACGGCCAAGGTTGTTGCGAAGGAAAGTATTTATCCTCCATTCAAGGAGATGGGGACCCCAGCTTTTGCCATGTTCAGGCGTCTGGCACTGGACCTAATGAATATTGCTAAACAAACATGCACCAAAATAAAAAAAATGCGCCATTTCCTAAAGGACTCGAGCCCATGGTACTTGCCTTTACACATATTCCTGAAGAAATATGGCTCCTTACTCCCTTGTGTGAATTACTGTATCTGAACTTGCAGACAGAAAGAGATCACTATCCTATCACACACATCGATGGCATTATCTCCGACTTGCAAAAGCAATTTTTTTTCCTCGCTCAACCTCTTAAAGGCCTTAAGACCACCCCCTTCAGTAAGTTCCCCTTCAATTACTCCTCTTTTGGCCTTCGTAATAATGTAGTCACTTTTCAACTCCTCATGAAAGGCAACTCATAGAACCTTATCTTCTGCTTAGGTTACGTGGATGACTTACTTCTATTCTCTTCCTTCAAAGAGGAACACCCCCAGCAGTTACTCATCATTCTCGACCACCTACAATGAAGCGGCCTTGTAGTCCGGTATGACATGTGTACCTTTGGCATCAATGAAGTATCGTTCTTTGGGCATCAGATCACTAGTGGAGAAGTCAGCCCCCTCCTTGAGAAGGTAGAAGTCCTTCAGATATTTCCCAAACCCTATACAGTCTAAGCATTACGAGTGGTCTTAGACATGATACACTTTTAACACTGGTTCATGACAGACATCGCCAACACTATTACAGGAGATTGGTTCGCTTCAGAAAGCGCAATTCTGCTACACATAGAATACCTTATCACATGTTGCTGCTGTCGACTTTCCCATACCATATAACCATCTCCTCTTCTCCACTATTGCCGGGGATGTCACTATCAGTACACTACTCTAGAAGGTGTTTTGAGTCTTGTCACTCTTATCTGCCTTCTCCAATAGAAAAATTTCGAAATCTGAACCTAGTAAATCTATCCTTTACCGCAAATTGCTGTCCGTCACTTCAACAACAAATTAGATTTAACGCCCTCTATCATTCACACAAAATGTTTTCCAATGAGATGAAATACCATTCCTACATGAAAATAAAGAATTCTACTACACGAGATACGTTTTTCTCATGAATATTCAAATATTCTACTCAATCTGCCCCTGTTAAATCCGTGAGTATGTAATCATTAAAGTATAAATTTCTCATTTTCACTATTTTAAACTTGTTACCCTATCCTCTTTTAAACGTTTCACACTGTTTTTTTTTTTTATTACAACATATCATATTATTCCTATAATGATGATACCAATATTCAAAACATAGCAATGTTCCAAGGTGATTATAAGGGTACTTTGGGTGTAATTAACAGGTTCTGAGAAATCCATCCTTTTATACCACAAAAATTACAATACAAATGGTTTTAGACAATACCTTCTTATCTTTTACTTTACAAACGACTACCCAAAAGAATAGTTGCTGCTTATTTTTTCTTTTTTCCGCTGGCTATCTCTACCCTCCACTACAACAATAATTGGCAGAAGACCCCATTGCTTTCCCACCATTACAAACATAATGTGAGTATTTCTTTTATGTTTAAAGAAAAATCATTAGTTTTTAAAATATATAGCTAAAATAATGACCCACAGGGCAGGCAAGCACAAATCATTATATACTGCTTGACATTACATAGGAGAGGCGATGTTTTTTGTTCTTTGCGAATGAAGTAAGCCACACAGGAGCAAAAAATATTTTACAAACTTTTTTTGCTAAAGTGATTAGTCTCTTTTCCTTTGGATAGCTCGGAAATATTTGTTTTTCTTTTCATTGTCTCAAACATATGGTTTCCAACCTAGTCTTTTGACAAGTTTGGCGCCGAAACAGTTGATTAATCTCTGAAATGAACGTCAAATCTCAACAAAGTATGTTATTTATTACAGGAGGAACATAAATTTTTATTAGAAAAAGTTTGCATGACTGGATGTATATATTTACCCGTTTATTCATAAAAAGATCATCTAATAAAGACATTTTCC
>NC_090758.1:41198214-41245714 GCF_036898095.1 Palaemon carinicauda
TGACAAGATACCCTGAAGCCATACCCGTTCGGAACATCAGTCCCCAAAAAATCTCTGAGAAGATACTAGATTTTTTCACTAAGTCTAGTATTCCAGAAATAATTCAAAGTGACTGATGAACAAATTTAACGTCAAAATTATTTCAGGACAGTGAAACTGTTGGATGTGAATCAACAACTATAAACTACTTATCATCTGGAGACCAGAGGTGCAAAAGAGATGTTTCATCAAACTTAGAAAAGTTTGTTAACAAAGTTCTGCAACAAAACGGGGAATAAATGGGATATCGGAATACCGTAGATGTTATTTGATGAACGTAGCGCTTATCAAGAAAGAATGGGATGGACCTAAAATGGAATGGTATTTGGACGAGAAGTATGATGACTGATTAAAATGTTAGCAGAAAAATGGACAGACGGACAGGAAACGTATGGAGAATATGTTAAGAATTTGAGGACAAGGATTGGCGAGAGAAGGAAAGTCTTCCTATAAAACCTTATAACAAATCACGAGAAAGTGCAGAAAAGGTTTCATATGACAAGGAGGAGAGACAGTTTTCAGTAGGACAACAGGTATTGATTTTCTTGCCGATAAGGAGATTCCCACCCACCAACAAGTTCCAAGAACCATTAAAGATTTTGGGGACGATCAATGACCTAACCTACGTTACAGGAATCCCAGGAAGTAGGAAAAGACAAAGGAGAGTACATGTTTGCCGATAGAAACACCACCTAAGCAAAAACGAGACTGAAGCTTTGGAAGTGTGTATGGCAAAAACCATACCGTCCACGGAAGACTACGACGGATGTAAGTTAGGGGCCATAAGTAATGTTAGTAATTCTTCTATCATTCAGAACCTGGAAGAGAAACTAATTCATTTGAATCAGGAGTAACAAGACGAATTAAGCCGATTAATCAGAAGTTTCCATAAAATACACCTCAAAAAAATAAAAGGACCATTTGAAGAACGTGAGTATTGACTATTACCGTATCACTGAGAAGCCCTGAGAAAGGGAATGGACTATTTGTTACAAAACAGATTAGCTGAATAAAGTTCTAGACCTTACAGTTCTCCATACTTGTTAGTGAAAAAACTGGACTTATTTTTTAGGATGTGTACAAACTACCGAAAGTTTATTTTGACCAGTGTAGCCGATAATTTTCCATTGCTGCTCATTGACCACTTACTCGATAATAAGGACAAGTAAGGTTCGTCTCCAAGATTGACTTGTTAAAATGCTATTATCGAACTCCTTTGGACGAAAATGCAAAATTTTTATCAGCCTTTATAACCCTATTTGGGTTATATATATACACCGTCATGCCTTTTGGCCTAATGAACAGCCCCGCTGCTTTTCAACGAGTAGTGGATAACCTTTTAGTATTGAAAGAAGGAACAGGCATATATCTCGACGATATTGTAGTATATTCATCGACCTAGGAAGAACATCTCTGAATCCTGAAGAAGGTATTTAAAAAGCTCTGAGGAGCACACTTGCCGATTAACCTGGAGAAGAGTGAATTTGAAAAGGAGACAGTTTGGTACTTGGGATTAGAAATAGGAAGAAGACTAATCAATCCGGTAGCCTCTAATGTCGAAAAATTTGGGAAGCATCAACCCCCCCCCATCCCCCCCCCCCCATCAGGAAGCAATTAAAACATATTTTAGGGATGGTAGGATTCTACCGACGTTTCTGCCCGACATTTTCGGCTATAGTAGCCCCTTTGATAGATATGACTATCCCCAAGAAAAAATTTGTATAGACCAGCTAGTGGCAGGAATCCCTCTACAAGATAAGGCCCTCATTAACTTTGTAACCGATACTGCAAGCACCTGATATCAACAAGTAATTCCTTATCCAAGCGAATACGTTGGATAATGGGACCGGAAATGTCTTATTGCAAGAAGACGAGGAAGAAATTCTTCATCCTTTTTATTTTATGTCGTCAAAGCTGAAGAATCATCAGCCAGCCTACTTGACAGTTGAAAAGGAACTGCTAGTGTTAGTCGCAAAGATAAAAAAGTTTAAGGTTTATGTGCATCGACAACAGAATGAGGAGATTGCGGTCTACTCGGATCATAATCCTTCAATTTTCTTTAAGAAGATGAAAAATAATCAAGGATTAACTAGTATGATATTAATGTGAAGCATATATCAAGTAAAGATAACTTGGTTACCGGTTGTTTATCTCGGACGTAATCGATAGATTCAGGCCTGGAATAGAAATCTTTTATGAGAAGAGCTATTTTACGAAGCTGGTCTAGCTTAGAGTAAATAATTCATTCATGTATTTTATTTATTTCCTTTGAGTATTCAAGAGGTCAATAGCCAACTCATAAGGTGAATTCTCTTATGAAGGAATAAGTTTGGTATTTAAATTATATAAGAATTTCGTCGTTTATATCACTGTAGTCTTCAATCATGACAGTATAAGTAAATTTACTCTATTTTTGAAAATTATCTTTTTATATCACGTATTTTCTTTTATCACCAAGTCTCACATAATTTGATTAAGACTGTTATATGACCCTAAGAGGTATGAATGAGGTCTTGTGTAATTTTTCTATGGAGGTATTGTGTCATGTTTGTGAGAAAATAAGCAATTCTTATATTTGCCATGTGTTTTGGAAGGTTCTCAAAAAACCCAGTGTAAGTTTTTTATCGTTTTTTACTTCCGAGAACAGTAGGTGGGCGAAGCTGTTGAGTGAGAAATTTGCCTTGAAATCAAGGTTTGTCCCCCTGAATTTTTAACTAGGTAGTAACTTTGCCGTCACTAGGCACCTGACACAAGCCACGGGAATTATCTATTTAGAACAATCTAGAAAATACTAGGTTAATATATGTGTTTCCCAGGTATGTGTAGGGCAGAAGATAATCAGCCTATCCCGTGAAGGAGTCAGTATCTTCTCTCTCAAGTTCCTCGAGAGTTTCCTCTCCAGGGTGATTGTATGCCCAACATATGTTGTGTGTTGTGTGTCAAAATATTTCTGTATCTTTGCCAGGAATTTTAAATTCATTGTGTTGTGGTGAGTTCTGTTAATGTGTAAATTTTTTTGCTTGACCTCGGGAGATTTAAAGAAAAGATTGAAATATATTAATTTTTGCTTAACTTTTTGTGAGATAAACTCGTAGGTTTATCAGCTACTTTATGTAATTTCTTTGAGAGTTTATATATATATATATATATATATATATATATATATATATATATATATATATATATATATATATATATATATTTGTATAATATTATAAGGTTTGATTAGTGTAGGGAAAATAGAGTAGTTTAGCAATGATTTATTTTATATTTCATTATTACATTGAAAAGAGGTTAGCCAGCTCTTAAGATTGGTTCTTTAGGTATAGACGTAATTCTATTACGTTAATTAGGAAAGACTATCATCAAAAATTTCATTGTATACTTCATTAAAGTTAGTAATATTATTATTTTTATCATTATTATTATTATTATTATTATTATTATTATTATTATTATTATTATTATTATTATTATTATTATTATTATTATTATTATCATTTATTATTATTATTATTTTTTTTTTTATCATTATTATTATTATTATTATTATTATTAGTATTAGTATTATTATTATTATTATTATTAATTTTATTTTCTAAGCTACAGCCCTATTTGGAAAGGCAGGATGCTATAAGCCAAGGGGCTCCTAAAGGGATAATAGCCCAGTGAAGAAAGGAAACAACGAAAAATAAAATATTCAAAATACAATAACATTAAAATAAATATCTTCTATATATATACTACAACAAACTTTAACAAAACATGAAAAAGAGCAAAAAGATAGAATAGTGTGTTTGAGTGTACCCCTGAGCAAGAGAACTCCAACCAAAGACAATGGAAGATCATGGTACAGAGGCAATGGCACTACCCAAGACTAAAAAACAATGGTTAAATTTTGGAGTGTCCTTTTCCTAGAAGAACTCCTTACCATAGCTACTGTAGAGAGTCTCCTCTCTCCTTACTTAGAAGAAAGTGGCCACTGAAAAATTATAGTGCAGTAACCCATTAAGTGAAGTAGAATTTTTAACATTTATGTAATCTCAGAGTTGTCAGGTGTATCAGGAGAGAGAAAAATATGTAAAGAATAAGCCCGACTATCCGGTGTATGTGTAGGCAAAGATAAAATGAGCCGTAACTAGAGGGAAGAATCCAAGGTAGATGTAAATTAATGAAATGATTACGAATTAACATTTTATTTCAATTTTTTTTTTACAAAGTCTTACGTAAACGGTTTAAGAGTGTTATGTGAATATATGAAATATGAATAGGTCTTATGTGATATTCTTTTATATTTTTATGAGGTATTGTGTCATGTTTGTCAGAGAATACGCCATAAGCGACGTGTTTTGGAAATTTCTGAAAAACCCAGTGATAGGATGTTATTTTTTTTTATAATTCAGGGACAAAGGGTGGGTGGAACTAGCTGAGCTGACAGAGAGTCACCTCACTATGTTTGATAGTAGCCAAGGAAACCCAGGTTTTGTTTCCTTTTGTGTGAGAAAGAGTTTGAGAGGACAATACTTGGTAGTTTTGACCTCTTTGCTCATTCCCCCACGCTTCCCAGTTCTCCAGGAAGTTTCTGGAAGTAGCTAAGTTTTATATATAAAGGCAACCCCAATGGTTAGATATATAAATAGATATTCCTAACCTTAAGAAAGCCACCATCCTCTCTCTCGCTCTCGCACGCAGCTTAGTGTATTATTTTAAGTGTTCAGTGAGAAATCTATGTTTTGTTTTCACTAATATTTATAATCATAGTGAGTACTTATAAAAATTCTCAGAGAGTTTTTGTAAACGGGCCTATAGAAAGGTTAGGTATTTTTACTGTGGACTGGTTATATATTTTTCGTTAGGTGTCAAACTTAAATATTGTATTCAGATTTAAGGTTAAGTGAAACAGGTGACTATAATTTTCATAAGTGTTATTTCTCTTTCTTAGTCAAAGGTATATTCAGATTTAACATTTTCATGTCAAGAAAATATATAATTTTCAGAGAGTGACATTTTAGTCTTAATATCAGTTTTGTTGTGACTTGATATTTCGACTGATTTATTTGCTTATTGTGAATTCTTTCGAAGTCTTGTAATTTATACAGAAACAAATTTATATTTGTAAAGATTGTATCATTACTTTCACCATTGTTTGTAATTGTATTCCTCACATCCTATTATGAACTGAAGTTAGACCTATTTGAATATTCATAATAATAATTAGCCAATTTTCTTTTAAGTGTACTTAAGATATCTTTGGATATTCAGAGATTTATATATTGCTTCCTGGGAATTATTTATCTATTTCAGAGGTTATGTAATTATATTTTATAATGTAATAGTTTTAATGTAAATTCAAACAAGTGAGTTTCAAATTCGAGAGGTTGATCAACTGGTCAGTCGTGATATATATAATATTATATATTTGGTTCCCAGTCACTACCCACAGTATAACATATATTTTGGTTCCCAGACCAGGGAGCCATAATCATGCAATCTATTTTTGGTGCCCAGACCTAGGAGCCATCACCGTATAATCTCTCTCTCTCTCTCTCTCTCTCTCTCTCTCTCTCTCTCTCTCTCTCTCTCTCTCTCTCTATATATATATATATATATATATATATAATATATATATATATATATATATATATATATATATATATATATATATATATATAAATTCAGTATTTGTATATATATATATATATAAATATATATATATATATATATATATATATATATATATATATATATATATATATATATATATATATATATATATATATATATTCAGTATTTGTATATATATATATATATATATATATATATATATATATATATATATATATTCAGTATTTGTATATATATATATATATATATATATATATATATATATATATATATATATATTCAGTATTTGCATATATATATATATATATATATATATATACAGTACATTATTGTTATCATTATTATTGTTATCATTACTTGCTAAGCTACAACCATAGTTGGAAAAGCAGGATGTTATAAGCCCAGGGGCTCCAACAGGGAAAATACCTCAGTGAAGAAAGGAAACAGAAAAAAAATAAAATATTTTAAGAAGAGCAACAAGACTATATAAACTATAAAATACTTCAACAAACAAAGAGGAAAAGAAATAACATAGAATAGTGTGCCCAAGTGTACCATCAAGCAAGAGAACTCTAACCAAAAAGACAGTGGAATACCATGGTACAGAGTCTATGGCACTACCCATGATTAGAAAGCAATGGTATGATATTGGAGTGATCTTCTCCTAGCAGAGATTCTTACCATAGCAAAAGATTCTCTTCTAACCTTAAAAAGAGAAAAGTTTCCATTGAACTATTACAGTGAAGTTAGAAGAATTGTTTGGTAATCTAAGTGTTCTCCGGTGTATGAAGACAGACTACTGAGTGTGCGTGCGTGTAGGCAAATGGAAAATGAACCATAACCGGAGAGAGGGATCCAATGTAGTACTGTCTGGCTAATCAAAAAACCCAATAACTCTCTGGTGGAAGTATGTCAACTGGTGGCTAGTGCCCTGTTCAACCTAAAAAAATATAATTAAAGATAATCTAAATAGAATAGTGTGCCCAAGTGTACCCTCAACCAAGAGAACTGTAACCCAAAAGGGAGGTTGGAGTGCACTGTTTTTTTTGCTCGATTTCTTTTGATATATATATATATATATATATATATATATATATATATATATATATATATATATATATATATATATATATATTTATATATAAATGCGTATATATATGATTTATATATTTATATATATTTATATTTGTACATATATATATATATATATATATATATATATATATATATGTATGTATACATACATATATATATGTATATATATATATATATATATATATATATATATATATATATATATATATATATATATATATATATATATATATATATATATAAATATATATGTATATATATGATATAAATATATTTATATACATTTATATATACATATATATATATATATATATATATATATGTATATATATATATATATATATATATATATATATATATATATATATATATATATGTGTGTGTGTGTGTGTGTGTGTGTGTGTTTGTGTGTGTGTGTATACATGTTTTTATAACATTTGATATTTTAAGATAAGAGGAAAAAATATTTGAGGAAGAAATTTAGCTTTTTCATAAAGCAGGGAAAATTAATTGAAACTCTATTCACATTTTGAATTACAATTTATTTCATACCTAATCATTCTATTTTTCTTTTTTACTTTGTTACAGGATGACTCATGTATTCAATGAATCTGACCGGTATAAGATCAGACTATGGAAGATCTCCGATGAGGTTATAAGTCCCTTGTTGAGGCTGTTTCTCAACTGGGGAAACCCAGATTGGGATCAGAAAATAAAATTCTTAACTTACCTGGAGAACAAAAAGGTAGAGATGAATAAACTAAAGAAGAAGCTCTATCCAGATCAGCTTAAGACGTTGCAAAAGTATCCCACAGATGTTGCTAAGTGGGATATAACCCTTATTTGTCTCCTTTTGAAACATTGTAAAGGAGTATTTGCTGGAAAAGATGACATCGCATGGTCATCAGGAAGCGGTAAAGAGCCAGAATGTCTTATCACATATTTAAAAGACATAAGAAACACCATAGCTCATGAAGCTCTCAATCTAAATCAGAACGATTTCTTCGACAAAATTGAGGAAATCCGTACACTAATGGAGAGAGCACTTTGCAGTGTTGTCAAAATATGTTCACATGTCAGCCAAACAGAGATTGATGCAAATATTGCTAATTTCAACAAAAAGCTCAATGAAATAAGAGAGGCAAACATTTCGCCAAAGACCTTTGATGAGTACAAGAAGGAATTGTTCTTCTCTGAACAGATAGCATTGATAAAGAATAAAGGTGTTCCATTCTTGAAAGATGTCTTGAATCGAAATATAACTATAAATCCACTGTCCTTAATAGTGAAAGGAGATGGAAGGCAGTTGCCAGTGAATGAAATATTCACAGAAATACAAATGAATCAGGATGGAGAGAATAAGGAGGTTTTACTGGAGGACATAATAGATGTAGCCTCGGGTTCTGACGCTGGAAGTTTTATTTTGCTCAAAGGACATGCAGGAATGGGCAAGAGCACTCTAGTGAAAAAGATAACATCTGATTGGGCCAACCAAAGACCCTCCATCAAAGGCCTCAGCAACTTTCATCTGCTCTTTTATGCAGAATTAAGAGATATTATTAATACATTTGATAGGCTTATTGAATTCTCTTTGGGAGAAGAAGTTCATCGCTCATTCAAGGATGGAGACCTTGTTAAAGCTGTCTTAGGACAAAAAACTCTGGTCATCTTAGATGGCTACGATGAGCTCAATAAGAGTTCATCTGGCCTTTTCGACCATATTCTTTTTCTCAACAAACTCTACAGCCAATTAACTCTTATTGTTACGACCAGACCTGAAGCTGAAGAGAAACTGAATGCTCATCTGTATTCCAGAGCTCTGAATGCTGTTCATCTTCGGCTTGTAGGAATTAAAGCCAGCCGAAGAGAAGAGTTTGTAACCAAATACTTCTTGAGTCTACCCAAAGATTCCCCAGTTTTACAAGAGCTAGATAAACTATTAGAATTCCTTAAGAAAACTGAACACAAAATGAGCATAGTGTGGGAAGTCACTTATAATCTCTGTCTCCTCACAATTCTTTGGATGTTCAAACCAGATGATGTAAACAGAATCACAACTGAGGCTGAGCTCTATTGGCAGATTTTCCTTCTTATCATCTCCAAATTAGAGGAGCGTTTGCAGAGGAACCCATCTACGTGTGACTTAGAATTAAGTGTCTTGCGACAGAAAATAAATATATTTCTGGGGGAACTCTCTTGGGAATCTCTCAAAGGATTGAAAGATGATTTTATAAATCTTCCCCATTCGGTCTATCAAAGATTGACTGATCTATGTCATCTTTTGCGAGTACCAATAGAAGAGCTGGCTGGAGCCTTCCTAAAGAAAGTCACCTCCTTCAACAACTCCTATTACACTTTCCCTCATAAGGGTTTCATGGAGTTCATGGGAGGTTACAACATCCGCAAACAAGTAACCAGGTCACCAAGGCAAATGTGGAGTGAGGAATTATCTAAGACACGTATTCCACCACATATTCAGGAAAAAATGCTTTCAAGTGTTGTCTCAGAAAAAAGATGGAAGAGAAGAGTGACAAATATTCTGAAAGAGCTGCATGGTGGCTTTCTACCTGACTCTCTGGAGAAATATCAAAACCTACTTATCCAGACACTAAGCATTTTCCACGTGGGTGAAGTGGAGGTGCCACTGGCAACCAAGATTGAGACCCTGGTGCTCCTGAAGGAGTCAGGATTGAGGGACAAAGACTCCTTCCTGAAGGTCATGCACAACATAAAGTGCAATGACAAGGTTGCACGTTGGATAGCGCAGAGGTTTCGCTTGATTGATAGCTACACTAGAATCACTGACTCATCATTCGAGTCTTACATCACCCTCCTTGCAGCCACTGATCCTCCTCTCAAAAACAGAGATGAAATTAGAATTTTTATAGACCTCGAAGAAACTATCTCCGGCTTCGAGGTACTATCCAAACATCTCTTGCGACACCAGGTATACCCAAGAGAAATATCCCTTCTGCACAGCTTTGAGAAAAATGAATCACTTAATACAGAAGAAACAGAGTCGATCAAAAGTCTATTCAGCAAAGAGTAAGTTTTGCCTTTACCTTTGATTTTCTGACAGTTACTTTGAATATCAGCCTACTTGTTAACTAGTATCATCAAATATCTTTATGAAAACAATATTGATACATGAACACACGTATATATATATATATATATATATATATATATATATATATATATATATATATATATATATATATATATATATATATATATATATATATATATATATATATTAAGCCTACTTTTAAAGAGAAATGAAGACAGACATGAATAATTAGGCTACAGACTTTGCCACAATCCTCAACATGAATCTCATAGTCTATATCCTTTATATTACCAGTATCATCATCATCTTCATCATCACTGTCATCATGAGATTCATTATATATGAACAACATAAAAAAGTCTCAAATGTACTTTCCTTCTCATTTATAGTTAATATTAATTTCGATATTCCACGAAATTATTCATTTTTACTTTTCATTTTTATCATCATCATCATCATCATCATCATCATTATCATTGTCATCTTAATCATCATCATCAATCAACTTGATAAAATTCCCGATCGAATCTAATAACTATTGTTTTCTTTTCTTCTCTTTGGAACAGTTGTGAGAAATACAGAGGCATCTGGAACCCAACGTTTGAAATCCCTCCAAATGTGAAGGAACTGCGAGTGAGGCTTCCGGACCAAGTCAGCCTCGACGCCTTCTGTCGATGTTTACAAAAGACAAAAGAGATTCGATATTTAGGTGAGTTATAAATGAAGGATGACAGATTCTCTGTCTTCCTTTCCTCTGAGGGACTTTATAATATCTCGCCTTCTTCTCCTTATCCCATTCCTGTCATTCGTTCTGTTAATATCGTTATTGTCATTATTTTTATTATTGTAACTAATATTATTATCATTATTGTTGTATGAATTTAGAACATTATATTCGAGGCTCAATCAATTTTTTTTTTCTTAAATAGGACAATATTGTTTTCATCTGATTTGAAGTAATTTAAAAGATTTCGATGCTAAGTTTTCATTTATTTCTTTTTCTATATAAAAAGGAAATGATTCAGTTTAAAGGTGACATCACTACATCACTATAGTCACTATTGATTTCACAAATAATGATATTAATGATGGTGACAGTAATGAATAGTAATGATCATGATGGTAATGAAGTGGAAACTAGAATCGGGAACAGTGATAGTCTCTCAAGGCTACACCTGACTCCGCCTCCTTTCTGCGCTGATTGATTCTCTACAAAAATGTGGGCGGAGTCATTTGACCTCAAGAACCAATCACCGATAGGGACGTGAAAAGGTTTCTCTCGACCAATAATATTGCAAGAGTTCCATAAAGCTGGGTTGTTATTGGCTGAATTTCTCCATACAGTGCTAATGCGAGTGTATCATGAGGAGACCGATGTCATCCCACACACCCATTTACTCCTGCACGCACACATCAACCATCAACCATTAAAGGACCTTGCCATAAGATTTTTCTTCTTTTCTTTCTTCTTCTTCCCAACAGATCCTTCACTTCAATCTCCTTTCCTCGGTGTTCCAAGAAGAGGAGGAGTCCTCGGGATTTACTCCTCCCAATAGTGAACTCCTTGAAGGGAGTCAGGGTGACACACTCCATCCGTTTCCCAGAAGATGAAAGACCAGATGACGAGGAGATGGATCTTATGGCAGAGAAATCCACCGGATGTGGAGATGTTCAATGGTGAGTTTGCTTCTTCTTTTTCTTCTCCTTCTTCATCTGTATTATACGATTTTTATCTCTCCTCTCTCTCTCTCTCTCTCTCTCTCTCTCTCTCTCTCTCTCTCTCACTCTCTCTTAACATTACTCTTAAGCCTTTCAGCAGACCATAAGCCTAAAAAAGTAATCTATAATATTAGGTCTGGTAACTTTTTATATCATAGGTCTAATTTTTCACGGTATTAATCGTATTTAGGCGGCTCTCTCTCTCTCTCTCTCTCTCTCTCTCTCTCTCTCTCTCTCTCTCTCTCTCTCTCTCTCTCTCCTTTAAGCAGACCATGGGCCTAAAAAACTGATTTATTCTATAAAATTGGGTATTTTTTTATATCATAATTCTAATTATTGATGGTCATCACGCTCTCTCTCTCTCTCTCTCTCTCTCTCTCTCTCTCTCTCTCTCTCTCTCTCTCTCTCTCTACCAAACGCTCTGAACCTTTCAGAAGGTGATGACCCTAAATAACTAATCTTTATTCATTATGAGCCAAGTTCCAAAACTATTTTTCTTCTGGTTTTGGTCTATGATTTGTTTTTTATTAGTTTTTTCTTTTCCTCATTCGATCACTTGATATTCCTTTGTATCTTCATTAATGGAATCAGAGACATTTCCAGAGAATGTCATTGTGTGGATGATAGAGAGGTGTTGATGTGTAGAGCAATTTGCACCTCATTAGTATCTTCACTTATTCATATTATTCTGCTCATTATCATTTGATTAGAATATCTGATCATGTTTGTTTGAATATCAGTATTTATGGTTCCCTTCAATTCTTTCCTCACTTTCTTCAATTCTCGTCATATTCATCTTCTCCTTTCTTTCAGTATCATTATTATTTCTTTCTATTTAGAATAAAGATTTCCTCATCATATCCTATGCCATTTTTCGTTAGATTATTTTTGCTGAGTCATTGCAAAAAACCCAAAGTCTATTTCATAATGTTTTTTTCTTCGTTGCTCGGTAGGGTGGCTGATGCACAGATGTTCCTTGATATCATCACTGCACTACTTGCATCTATGTTAGAGACAGTAGAAAATGAACCCTGAGGCGTCAACTAAAAAGAAAGAGAAGAAGTTCAATATCATCTGACCCTTTAGTGTTGAAGCAAATGTCTCGAAATATTAATCACCAAATTCTAATTCATAATCTGTCACTAAATGATTCAGGTTTAACCGACTTCTTATAATGATTAGATAACTTTTAGATCATTGAGGTCATTTCTTGATTGGAATGGGATATATATATATATATATATATATATATATATATATATATATATATATATATATATATATATATATATATATATATATATATATATATATATATATTTTAATTGTTAGGGAACAGTTAAATCTTTTCACAGAAATCTATTGTTTTTGAAAACTTTTATTATGTTCATTCTACTGTTTGTTCTCCTCTCTTATATCTATTTTGAAAACTTTTCTTTTTTGTTATCATTCATATACAATTAATATTTTCAATTACCTTAGTAGTGTTTGACTTATATCATGATATATTCTTATCAAAATATTGCAAATCTTGAATGTGTTAAGATTCACTCTAAACATTGTCTATTATCTATTCATGAAAACAAAATCTATTTAAGTGATCTTGACGGAGATGGTTGAGGTGATGGTAGGTAATATGTAATAGTGAAGCTCACCATAAATAAATCTGTGAATAATAAAAATTGTGTTTTCATCACCTTTCAATTTTTATTCATTTTATACTAATCTACATTAATAATGTCATATGATATGTCCCTAATATTCCCTTAAAGTTCTGGACGGAATCTGTAGAGCAAAAGCTCTTCAGGAAAAAGTTCTCTCTCTCTCTCTCTCTCTCTCTCTCTCTCTCTCTCTCTCTCTCTCTCTCTCTCTCTCTCTCTCTCTCTCTCTCTCTCTCTCTTGGGAGGTGGACATAGACAATATCCTTACGAAGTCCTTCAAAGGGACAACACCAGGCAATAAAAGAAAAAAAAATAATCTCAATAACAGTCTGACAGGTGAGTTCTTTGTGTAATGTCTTGTTCTATATATGATTAGTTATAACATTGAAGTAAACTTATCAGAAGTAAATCTTTCTCTGTGAACTTATATATTGAAATGGATCTGCTTTGCTGATCAGGATTAATATCATCAATGTTAATAAATTTATTTCTCCATTGAATGATCAAAGTAAAGGAACATCAAACTAAGCTGTTTATTGTAGAGATTCTGTCTTTTGTAAAACACTTGCAGTTTGTAATGCCCTCATATATTGATGCTATTTTCAATTGCAGATCAGATGAACTGGTAGAACAAAAGACTGACTGACTGACTGACTGACTGACTGGTGCACAGGGAGATTGTTCATCGTCATCTGCTGGACCTAAGAAAAGCTGATATGTTAGACCAGCATCTGTCAGACCCATTGAGTCAACATCTGATCAGAAGAGAAGGAACACAGAGCTGAAGGATATTGGAGAAGAGAAAAATAGGATGATGTAGGGTTTTAAGGTAAGAATTTTGAGTTATTTTTTCTTAATGAATTGCATGGAATGGATATGATAAGGAGTTACTACTTTTGAAGAATTGAATGAAATGAGTAATATTTGTAGTTACAACTCCTAATAAAATGAACAGAAAAAGTAATATTTCGAGTTGATATTTCAAATACATTTATTGAAAAGAGTAACGTTAACATTCATTACTTTTATTCATAAAGGAATATCAAATTTGATTATGTTAGAATTATCTTTTTCTTTATATCCACGTGAAACAGGCAAAAGTAGAATACATCGGGTTTATCTCTCTTCTTCTCATGCAGACAAAGAGAAAGAATGGAAGGAGGAACACAAGTATCATTATGACCAAATGTCTACAATAATTGCAGATGGTGTTTTTTTCTTTTTTTATTATTATTATTTATTAGCTACTTTTCACAATGAGAAGTAAACATTGTTTCTGGGTTTTCAGACAATTCATTATCATTTTTAGATATTAATAGCTATAGGTAACTATATATAATAATATAAAGGTATTGCATTTATTTTATCAATTTAGCATTGATCCTTAAGCTACAGGTAGTTATAAGTTTTGTTTTCCGGAGTATATTTTTGTATGTTTGTATATTCTCCTTTTAGTGCTTGCATCAGCTAGTCCTTCCTCGCAAAGTCCTGAGCTACACCTAACCCAGGGTTTCAGAGGTAAAGGAAAGCTGAAAGATACGACCCTTTATTATCCGTCCCTTAAATTGCAATTTTATACCCACCGTGAGAAGTCTCTATCTTTGGGATTATTCACTTGCAGGTTCACATCTGGTTTTCTCTGCGGACAAGATATATTTCTCTCCTTGAGATAAGAGACGAGGAAATCTTCTTCCCAACAAATCATTCTGAATCCGCTTGAGTGATCATTGCAGCCTCTTGGTTGATCAGAACTCGAAGGAACTCAATTGATCAGTAGTTTGGTCACCGTCTTAAGGTAAGTGTCATCGGTGCTTAACCCTTGATCAACAGACAAGTGAAGTGACCCAAGTAATGGATTAATGGTTGAGGTAATACATTAAAGGGATTATTCAATAAGCTGTACAAAATTCATAGCATTTGAAGGAATTAGTCTATAATGATACAAAAAAATGGTGACATCTGAACATATAAACAAATAATAATAATAATAATAATAATAATAATAATAAAAAAAAATAATAATAATAATAATAATAATAATAATAATAATAATAATAATAATAATAATAATAATAATAATGATAATAATAATAATAATAATAATAAACACGAGAAAAAAGAAGGTTTCATATGAATTATTATGTTGAAGAAGAGTTTTAACTCTTTTGTTTTTTGCTATCTTATCTTTTAATCTTTTCAACTGGTTTTGTTCTGTCCTGAATCCTTTATGTAATGTTGGCTCATAAAAATGACAGAATATGGTTTGATATTGAATGTAATAGAAAAACATCAACATATGAGAGGATAAATAATTTCATACTATCTCAAAAAGAGTATTTTTTTTCTATTTTCTTCCCTTCTATCGTAGTTTTTTTTCTTTAATTAAGCTTTTGGCTTTGATTGAAACATTCTCTCTCTCTGTAAGTAGTAACAGCCTGTATCTCCTCATACAGTGTGGCACAGCCAAGTCCTCAGCCATCAAATCAGCAAAGCAGCTGAATCACATTAAGAGTAGTAATGTGTCATTTGGTGACACCCCCATTGTTTTAAGTGTCACCTGAGCTGTAGCCCCAAATCAATTAGATCTGTGATGGGTGTGAATGTCATAACCCAAGCTGTAGCTGCATCAATATATGTCTCTGTTGCTGCTCAAGATTCTGATAAGTAAACAAGTATTTTTTTTCCCTGAAATGTAGTACCTACTATGTTTATTTCATTCACTGCACATACACTCATTCCATGATAAAATGAGTTAATGTGTAAAGATATAAAACTGACCTTCGTATCTGCAAATTTGCCCACAGTAAGTGTACAGAATTGATTATTTTCAACATTAACTTGCAACAATAGCCTTTATGAGAAATATATTGATGTGGTTGACAAAACTGTAAATTAATCTTGTATCTAACATTCATGTATTTAACTTTTTCTTCCTAAAGTGGAATATAAAATAAGTGAACCCTTGAAGCATACCCCTCATGGAGATGGTAGCCCAAAGTACACGATGAACAGTGAACTTAGTTATTTTACCATTTTTTAAATATTATCATTTAATTCTAAGGAATAAAGAAAATGCACTTTGGTACTAAACTGTCACATCACTGTACATTTCACCACCTTTTCCAGTCTCTTTTTCCCTCCACTTGTACACGCACACTTTCAACAAAAGTTCCCGTTCTATCATGTATCACTCCATAGAGTCGTCTTAGTGATTTCATTTCCACATGGCACATTATTAACTGCTCGTCCCTACATCCAGTCCATCATCCAAAGATGTGCCCTCCTCTTTTCATGGTAAACATATTTGTTAAACATCTCTTAGAACCCTTATAAAAACCTTCCTAAATTCCATAAGCTTTGATTCATTCTCAAAAATCAACCTTCTCATCATAACATATGTTTCTTCCCACAAGAATCTGATCCAAAGAGAGAAAACTGTACAATAGTACAATTTCAGATCCTGATAACTGGCTGCAGTTGAAATAAAGGCAAAAAATACCAAGGTTTATAGTGCCCCAGGAAGCCCCTGCAGTATGAGGATCTCCACCTGCCCACTGGTCTCCTCAACCTTCCAGCTCTATCTATGCCACATGACCCTTATTCCACGAACAATACTACTCGCAGTGGTCATTGTGGGTGCTATCTCAATCCAAAGTATCATTGATTTGCTTCTTCTCTTTCACCAAGTGAAATTTATTACTCTGAAAAATATTATAGATAAAAAAAAAATATCATATTTCTGCGTACTACCAGAAAACCAGAACATTGTCCTTTACCGTTTTGCTTTTTTTGTCAGAATTTCTTTGTTATATATTTATGGCTTATTAGGAATTATATATTTTTTTTATATATATATTTATGCCCCTCATGAAATGTATTTGTATGTCATATATTATAGTTATGTCCTTCAACAAAATAGTATTTTTCTTTAACACATAATGATATCACTGTCCATATAATGTAATATTTTCTTTATACAGTTCTGAATATCGGTTTACGGCATACTTAGACTGTACTATTTAGGTATATAGACTATATATTTGGTAACCGTGTTGAATACTTTTGTTAATATATAATCGTATATACTATCTATATCATTACTTGAATTCTGATTGTTAATTAATGCATATCAGTGACCACGATATGCATTAGTTTTAATATATATTCCATGCTATCTGGGAATATTATTTTGTTGATTTATATTCATATAAACACCCTGGATTGTATTTTTCTTTGTAATAATATGAACAATTAATGCTCTGCGCCTGATTACGTAGCTCTATATAAATTTTTGCTGAGAGATATAAATTTTACTGATAATATTATATTTTGATACAATAAATTCACCCCTAATAATAACTGCGTTTAATGTAAACCTTCTATGATAACCATAAGGACAATACTTGAAAGCAGTATACCGGTGGTAAGGGTACTTTGTTGTCTTTGTTGTTTCCTTGTTATTTCTCCTCAACAGATCTGAGTTGATTTCACAGAGAAATGTAACGTTATTGCAACGGACGATGTCCCAATGTGATGGTCACGTGATGTTGACTATTTAAATGTGTTTGCTAATTGAGAAGTCACACTTCATTTTTTGCCTCGGTAAAGCAATTTCCAAGAAAGATCAGAATTTCTTTTCGCAGGAATACATTCCTAATTCCAACTAATAAATTTCCAGATCTAATCTCTAAATTTATGAATCATGTATTTTCTCCGATATCTTTATAATTTGACCTTTAGCCCATGACCTCATTTTTTTTTTTTTTTTTTTTTTTTTTTTTTTTTTTTTTTTTTTTTTTTAATCAATACATGTACAGCACGACTAATTTTTCAGTGCAAAATGGCCTACTTGGTCCCAGCGTCGATCCACATGACTCAAAGTCTATCTGAAAGTCAAAAGGACTCTAGCTTCTTGAGAAATCTAGCACTTTGGTTCATTGAGGCCCTTCACAAAGTGAAAGGCAATGTAAAACAACAACAACAACAACAAAAGCAATACGTTCTACAGATTTCAAAGAAGCAAATCCCTGTCCGTATTGCTGAATTACAATTGGTAATAATACTGACACATCTCTTTCCTAATTAGGATAATGATGATTACTGGTAGGAATAAATACAATACAAAACTTTCTAGTAACCTAGAAAGTCTCAGGGTCTTGTGGGCTGCAGGTGGCCCATGCCTGGATTATTGGATGAAAAGACCCAAAAAACTTTCACCCTTTATTGTGATATAAATAAATATATTGATGTATATTAAGAAAAGAAAAACTCAAAGTATTTTTCGTCGATAATTTACTAAAAACTCAAATATGATGATTACTTATAAATATAGAATCTTCTTCACATGACTGGCTGACAACGGGAAGACCCCTGTTTACATTGAGAGTTGGCTCTTGACCACCATTTCTAAAAACATTGAAGACACACCTGTTATGAAAACAACAACAACAACAACAACAACCACAACAACAACAATAAGAAAAACTAAAACAAAAACTCCAACATATTAACATTTTTGAAATCACTCTCAAACGCTAAAACTGATTTCTAAACGTTCAGCATATCATTGAACACAGACAGCTCTTACAATAACTACATATCGATGTAGTGGATTCAAGTAATAGTTACTGTAATGGTTCAGGCACTAACATTTTGAACAGATATAAGCTAATTAAGTTACGGAGAGAGGATGAGACACTGTCTCGAATTTCAGAAAGTGAGTTGGACGATGATCCAGATAATGTTTGTAAGGAAAGCTTTTGTTTAAAAGACGAAATTTTGTGGCGTTATGCTCGCCCCAAGTCAGTTAGCAAAGAGAGTAGAGAAGATTACATTCAGAATTTAGAGAATTACAAGGAGAATTTAAGGAAAGCTTGGAAATTAGCGATAGAAACTAAAAGAAGATACGATCTTAATGCAAAGGAGAGAAATTTTACGTGTGGAAGATAAAGTCTTAGTATTAATTCAGAAAGAAGGTCTCTCATTATCCTAAAAATTCGAAGGTCCTCTTCCTATTTTTGGAAAAAAAGGGGCAATTTGAATTACTTAATTGATATGAGTAGACGTAGAACTAAGTGGCTGAACATAAACTTGCTAAAGAGATACAACGAACGCCCAGTATCAGCAATAACTGTGTCGCAGCGAGAAATTAGTTTTGAGAAAAACTCTGATATGCTTAAAAATTTCAAGTAATTTACTTCTTGTTTAGAAGAAAAAAAACAGAGTGAATTATATGATGTTTTTCTAAATTATCCAGAAACTGTTAGTGATAAATTAGGTTTAACTAATCTTGTAGAACATGATACTGAGTTACAGGAAACTAAACCCATTAGGCAAAGTTCATATCGTTTGAGTACAGAGAAGGCAAATTCAGTACGAAAAGAAATTAAGTATATGTTAGATAATGATTTGATCGTTCCTAGCAAGAGTAAATGCTGTTCTTCGATAGTTATTATTATTATTATTATTATTATTATTGTTATTATTATTATTATTATTATTATTATTACTTGCTAGGCTACAAACCTAGTTGGAAAAGCAAGATGCTATAAGCCCAGAGGCCCCAACAGGGAAAATAGCCAAGCGAGGAAAGGAAACAAGGAAAAATTATATATTTTAAGAACAAGGTCATTTAAATAAATATTTCCTATATAAATTATGAAAACTTGAATAAAACAAAAGGAAGAGAAACGAGATAAAATAGTTTGCGCGAGTGTACCCTCAAGGAAGAGAACTCTAACCCAAGACAATGAAAGACCATGGTACAGAGGCTATGGCACTACCTAAGACTAGAGAACAAAGGTTTGATTTTGAAGTGTCCTCCTCCTAGAAGAGCTGCTTACCATAGGTAGTCTCTTCTACCCTTACCAAGAGGAAAGTAGCCACAGGACAATTACAGTGCAGTAGTTAAACCCCTTGGGTGAAGAAGAATTGTTTGGTAATCTCAGTGTTGTCAGGTGTATGAGGACAGAGGAGAATCTGTAAAGAATAGGCCAGACTATTCCGTGTATGTGTAGGCAAAGGAAAAGTGAACCGTAACTAGAGAGAAGAATCCAATGCAGTACTGTCTGGCCAGTCAAAATACCCCATAACTCTCTAGCGGTGGTATCTCCACAAGTGGCTGGTAAAAAAGGAAGATGGATCAGATAGGTTGTACATTGATTTCCGAAAAGTAAACTGTTACTAAGCAAAGTAATTTTTCACTTCCCACGAACGACGATTGCTTAGATAGGATCAGGAATGCTAAATTCATCTCCAAGCTTGATTTGCCCAAAGGTTATTGGTAAGTACTGTACCTTTACCAAACTAATATAGTCATTTATTTTATGACCACGTGGGTGCAAAAAAAGAAAAGTATGTTACGAATGTAGAGGCTAGAGAATGTATAAATTGTCCAACTATAGTTTCCTTATTATAAATGGATATTTTTATAAGAAAATCAGGCGAGTTTTTCATAAACTATCCGTAGCAACAAGTTTACTTATAAAAGTATTTGAGATTTAATCTATTCATTACATCATATGAATAGAAAGTTATAACCCTGTACAGATTACTCGAGTAACAATCATCAGCATAGTTAAGGTGGGCGGGACGAGTTTGGGACAGCGCTGCCAAATGGAATTTCCTTGTGTGGAGAATAACTTAATACTTTACAGAATAAAACCCCTGAATGATTATTAGGTATATGAAAAATGGTGTTTGACTATGTTGTAATATGATGTTATTTTCATCATCGTAATCAACATAAACAAAACAAATAACGAAAAAGAAAATTGTCATACATCTGCCTTCACCAACGTCTGACTGACTGTGCAGCGTCTTGTACCTGCGAATTTGTGTTGTTGATAAGGGCGATCCAGAGTTGAAATTACTTATAAAATAAACCTTATCACAATTTCCTTAGTGAATATATGCATGTCAGTAAAGCTGTTCCCCGGCTCAGTATATGGTAAATGAATTGCTTTTTAATCTGGAATGTAAACTCTCAGGATGGATGCAAATGTATTCAAATAATTATTTTGAAACAAACTTTGATCGATAAAGATCTTTATTTAGTGTCCAAAAGTGAGAAAAGTTTATTGGATGAAAATATATGACTACGTTATTGTTGACAAATTATTCTAAAACGTTATTTGTGTTAACAAAATGACATAGTGAAGACTTAAACATGTGTATATAATGATTTCATTATAATTTAATCATTGAGATTATAATGATTTTAATTCAACTCATCAATTTGATATCTGATAATGAACATTGGCTTAATTTCGCAATGACGATCCATTGCCTGAAAGCATAAAATAATGGAATTCTTTTGATGATTGCATTTCCATTTTTGCCAATAAACTGATAGTAAATGGCTTTTTTTATATCAATTAAAATTTCATTTAATTGGCTGATCCAAACGATTGTCTAGGAATTAAGAAAGGTCTTTCAAGACTATCCTTTTTTATAGATAACAGTTGTGAAAAAAGTATCTTTTATATAAGTAAAAGTATCCCAGTTCTTTCAATCCCTATGGAGTTTTTACTGTTATTTAGTTATTTGTGAATCAGTTGATAGAAGAAAACTTTTATCAGACATATTGAAAACCACAAAGCAAAAGTATGAATTTTTTCGGATATACAGTATTATTAACCACAAAATAATTCATATTCTTAACACACATGGAAAAAAACCAATAAAGATTTTGATTTCATCAAACCTATTGAATCATTGGATTTTTATGAAAGATATTGGAAAACTGAAAAACATATTCATATTCTACCAAACATATTGAAAGCCACTAAATCAAATTTTGATTATTCTCAGATATATTGACAACAAAACCAGATTTTGTGAAGGTTCAAATCACATATAAAACAATTTAGATGAAAAACCACGTGTAGATACACACACAAATATATATATATATATATATATATATTTATATATATATATATATATATATATATATACAGTATATATACATATATATATATACACATATACATATATTTGAAATAAGAAATAGTATATTTCTGTGATGCTACTTATCAAAATTATTCCCACAATCTCAGCCTTAATTCATAAACACCAAACAGTTATAGTACTGTTATTAACAAAAACCTCCTTCACATGCATTCCTTCATTCATAGTGAAGAAAACATTTTCACATTCACGCAAACATTGATTTTATCGAAACAGAAAAGGGAATGAAATTAGAGATTTTACATGTCATGTTTATGATAGAGTGTTTCTGCAGATCAGTTTAAAGATTTGAAAGGGAAAAAGTATAAATATGAGTTTGTATGTATACAGTATATAGATAGAATATTTGACAAATATATAATTGTATAGATGTATGCTTACTTACATACATGTATTTATACATACATGCAGACTTTATATTCAGAAGAACTATGGGTGGTTATTTTATATATACTGTAGATTTTACCTCTCTCTCTCTCTCTCTCTCTCTCTCTCTCTCTCTCTCTCTCTTCAAATATGTAAGAAAATATTCTTTTTGATTGAATGATTTACTAATAAAGTGTTAAAAGAACTCCTTAATAATTCATAGTTGGCTGCACCTTCCTTTTTTTTCTTTTCTTTTCAAAAAAAATATAATAAAAAACATTTTACTAGTGACGTGGCCTTTACTTAAGATGGTGTTATCCAATTAAGTTTTAGCAAATGTAACTCCATATTGTAAGAAAATAGTATCTAAAATTTAATCTCCCCTATCATTTTTTCATTGAAAAATAAAAAATCCGTTTTGAAAAAAATATCTTTGAAATTAATTTGTTCTATGATGATTTTCTTTTTATGTAACATAATTTTTTTCACCTTTAATGTAATTTTTATCAGAATATTCAGTAGGAAAACCGACGTCTAATAAACATTGAATTATTCTTTTTTTTTTTTTAGGTGGTGGGAGGAAATAAATGAAATTCTCATACAGATATACTATAATTAGAAACAAGAGTCAGAGTCATGTTCATACCAAAGTGCAATACTTTTTAGAATAATTCCAACAATCGTTTCTCAATACAAAGAGAGTGTTGCTGGTTGTTACTCTACAATGGAGGATCACAATTAGGCAAGAGAAGCGCAAGAGAATTATCTCAAGAGATATATGGACAGAAATAATGGAATTTTCACAATGTAGGTAAATCTTTTATATGTAATTTAAAGTGTTCCGACTCTTTTCTTTGTAAATCATTTCAGAAGAAGACAAAGTAAACTATTTGAAGTGAAAATTGGAAGAGACATAATAACAAAAACACAGGGCATTGCCAAGTCAATCTTGCCTCAGTTTGCTGTCCAACCAAGTTATTTAGAACGAGAAGTGACTCAATTGTTCAGGGAATTGAAATTCAGGGAAGAGCCGTTGCAAAGACAATGCGTCCGGAACTGTGATCTCGCAGATTAGCAAAACATTTAATTTGTAGTTGGAAGTCCATGGGGTTTTTATTTTCATAGATTTTCTTTAACAATATTTTTAATATGACATTACACACACACAAACACGCACACACACATACATTCGCACACACACACACACACACACACATATATATATATATATAAATATATACACACATATATATATATATATATAAATATATATATATATATATATACATATTCATATATGTATATATATATATATATATATACATGTAAAGATGTATATGTATACATAAATATATGTATATATATATATATATAAAGTTATATATGCATATATATATATATATGGGTATATATATATATATATATGTATGTGTGTGTATTTAATTATATATATATATATATATGTATATATATATATATATGTGTGTGTGTGTGTTTGTATATATATATATATACATATATATATATATATATATTTACATTTATATATATTATAGAGACATTATATATATATATATGTGTGTGTGTGTGTGTGTGTATGTGTGTATATATTTAGTGTTCATATACATAAATATATAAAATGTAAAACACCTTCCCTATTATTACTATTATTATTATTATATTATTATTATTATCATTATTATTATTATTATTATTATTATTATTAGAACCTTTAGAGAACTACTTCAAACTTTAAGGAAATTGAAAATAGCTTTCAGAAATTCTTCATATTCCTCAACATATATAATAAATCCGAAGAATTATTTTTAAATCATTATTTTTTCCAGGTGACTGGAAGTAAATGTCTGAGGACTTTTTCCTGCAGTTATCTAGTAACGGCAGATGATGATGATGATGATAATTATGATGATGAATATGATAATGATGATGCTATTAATATAATATTTTATGTAATCAATATTGTAATATCTTTCATCTGACTATCATCACACAACTTTATCAATAATAATACTAAGTAACAATGAAATGAGTTGATATATGAAAATAGAATCTTGAAGAAAAATCTATAGAGACTTCCCTGAAAAAGGGTATGTAAATTAGTTCAAAACATTTATATTGAGATTCAATTAAATTAATTCTTCTGCGAAACTAAGAGAAGGAATTTCCTATTCATCTTCGTCTAATTCTGATGTTGGGTTCAAAAGATGGAAATAGAACCAAGATATTTGTTGGTCTGGAAAACATCAAGAGACTCACCGACTGGAATTATGTTAACAAAAAACTTTGTTCTTCAAGGAGGCAGAAACATTTAGTAGTTTCTTTTATTCAAATACCATTGGAAGAGTTACACCACCCTCTCTCTCTCTCTCTCTCTCTCTCTCTCTCTCTCTCTCTCTCTCTTTCCATAAAACATCTGGAGAGGCCTCTTCGGAAAGAAGAAAAATTAATGCCCCAAACAACTATTGGTAAACAAACCTTATTCTTGTGATTAAACTTAACAAAGGCAATTTCAGTTTATTAGATGCATGTTCTGCATAGCAGAGAGAGAGAGAGAGAGAGAGAGAGAGAGAGAGAGATCAACGTAGTTAAACTATTAAAACTGAATAAAATTTCTAGTGAAACCTATGTGGAAAGATCTAACGATTTTCATATTTAGATGTGAAATTTTGTAATATACAAGTCTTTCAAGGGAAATTCCCATCCATTGAATTCCCAAAAGGAATTGCCAGTAAGTGCACATGTACTTCATATATCTTCCAGTTTCATTAGGGGAGATTTAATCACCAGATATATAACGTTTAAATACACACACACACACACACATCAATTCATTAGCAGCCTGAGAGAGAGAGAGAGAGAGAGAGAGAGAGAGAGAGAGAGAGAGAGTTCTCTCTCTCTCTCTCTCTCTCTCTCTCTCTCTCTCTCTCTCTCAAAGGCTGCTAATGAATTTATATGTGTGTGTGTATTTAATTATGCGGAGGAAGACATTTGGTCTTCAGTCAGGGTGAAATTACCTTTTCTTTTGACAGCTAGTGAAAAGTTTCTTTAGTAAGAGACACTAGGGAACATTAACTCTCTCTCTCTCTCTCTCTCTCTCTCTCTCTCTCTCTCTCTCCAATTTTTCTAAATAACTATTTTCTCTTCAGAAATTATTAGTTCCCCTATCTCTTTTTTAGTAATAATTTTCCTATTGGACCATTTTTGATTATTAGTTCTTGGGCCTGGTAACTGACTGGATTCTCTCTCTCTCTCTCTCTCTCTCTCTCTCTCTCTCTCTCTATCTCTCTCTCCTACAGGTGGCCCCAAACTAAGTAATCAGGAATCTAATGATGAGGAATCTTCGAAGAAGAAAAGGAGAAAGTTATTGTTGTCCAAAACGAACAATTCGTGAACAATATGGCGAACTCTTTAACACAACAAAGACGCTATTACTTAATTGGATACATTCTCTTAATAGAAGAGAGAGAGAGAGAGAGAGAGAGAGAGAGAGAGAGAGAGAGAGAGGTTTTATCTTTAATGTTTTTAGTGACGTATTTACAAAAATTACTTATTATGTTTAGCTGTCAAAAATCTTTCTTATGACACGCTAGGTGTAACTTTTTCTTTTAAATACTATCATGAATAAAATAAGAAAATGATTCTAACATAACTTATTAGAATAATGCAGAAAAATAACTTTTTAGAGGCGTACCGAGATTCAGAATCCTCTTAACATATTTTTAGATAGAAGATTCATATATTCATGCAATATATATATACAACACATATATATATATATATATATATATGTATATATGTGTGTATATATATATATATATATATATATATTTATATGAATATATATTATATATCTCCAATTGCAATCATTTAGGTCTGGATCTTACATATGAGAACATAGTGATCAAAGTAAAATACATTAGAATTCCAAAACATACAATACAGACATTTTGATATCCCTATCAAGTCTCAGTGAATTATTAACAATATTAACACAATCAAGACAAAAGGATCTGTTCAGTTTCAGCAAATGTTAAACAAAAATTTACTGTCAGGTGGTTTCTCCTGCATTTTGAAATAGGGAAATTGGTCTGTTTGCTAGGCCCTCTTAGATGTTTATCAATACAACATCCTATGATTGAAGGATACATGTTAATAAGGATATCTTTACAAAGAGGAACTTCCTATTACAAAGGGTTACATAAAATAACTAAATGCAGTTTTTTAATACAATTCCTCTACCACAGATTAATACTCGCAATAGAATAATAGATACTAAATAACATTACCTCAATGAAATGTCTATCCAGAAAGATAATATTCAATGAGGAATTACCCTTCCAGAGGATATAATTCCACAAGAGATTGCTTCATATTACAGAGGAATTTCATATCTCTTTACATTTTATTAAAGGAGATATAAGGCCAAAAATAATATAAACCTTTCTAGGTAAAGATACAGATACCAGAGAAAGGTGACATTAATGCTTCATGTGTGAGAGAGAGAGAGAGAGAGAGAGAGAGAGAGAGAGAGAGAGAGAGAGAGAATTACTGTAATATGAAAACTCCTTATTAAAAAGATAACTTTTTAATTTGTACATTTTTTTAATATAAGCCATGATGCATTATTACTTCCATCTTGTTAAATCTCTCTCTCTCTCTCTCTCTCTCTCTCTCTCTCTCTCTCTAATCGATTCAGAATTGAGAAATTACAATCATCTCTCGCTCTCTTTTCTTATGCCTCAAATATTTCCATATTTCCATAGCAAAATGTATTCTCTCTCTCTCTCTCTCTCTCTCTCTCTCTCTCTCTCTCTTTATTGGTAGTTCATAATCCCCTTTTTCTTTTTAGTGGACGATATCGATGATGGATTTTTGACGGAATGTTGAATTGATAAGATGAAAGAAGATAAGGGAAGGTCGAGTAGAGTTTAATTTTCTTTTATATAGATTTCGTTATTATTATTATTATTATAATTATTATTAGCATTATTATTATTATTTTTGTTATTATTATTATTATTATTATTATTATTATTATTATTATTATTATTATTGTTATTATTATTATCAAACGCATAAGAGGAATCTTTCAAATAATAAGGAACGGAAATAGAGTTTTGTTCAGCCACACTGAGAAATTCTTCATATTGCGGAAATAAAATGAAATCTTTTTCCCATCGGTGATTTTTTCCGAATATTATGATTGAAACTCAGAAGAGAGGAAGGTCATGTCTTAGGCCTTTGTGCTGTAGTGAACTAGTAAAGGTTGAAGAGGAAGTTTAAGATGTTGATATATTAATATAATTATTAATTTTATCACCAAAATAATGATTTTCATAATTCAAGTTTATTACATAAATGCTAAATGATATTCAAGTCAGTTAAAGGGACATAAAATCTTAAAATGAAAAACCGAGAGAACTTCTCAAATATGGTATTTCAAATGTATATATGAATCTCCAGTTCTCTTAATGACACTGAACCCTATTATAATTGTCATGGGTAGACATAATACTCTTAAACGGATATAATAAAAGAAAAAAATATCTATTCCCAGTGTGAGCAGCGAGGCGAGATGAGTTTCGACTATGGATCCGTAATAAGGGGACTTGACCTGTTTTGACCAAGATGTCATCGTCTTAATTACTGGAGTTAGCATATTTTGAGAAACAGAGCCTAAGGGACAGCCTTGTTTAGGATATATGTCATCATGAGAAGACACGTGCTGCCCTTTTGTTACGACTTAACACGTGGTCCAGATTGCATCAGAAATTTCTTCTAGAAGCTTCCATGGCGTGATCAAAGTGGCTGTTTTTGAGGAAGCCAATAGAGATGCAGAATTGTTAAAAAGAATGCCTTCTATGGAGATGACCACTGCCCACTGTAATTAACACCGCCCATAAATGGGTATAAAAACTTCAAGAAGAAATTATCCGAGAGAGGTAGGACAGGACATAAGACAAGAGAGGAACTATATCCCAAGCAGATAAGATCCAAGTCCTAGCAAGGTAAGAAACAGAGAAGACTAGAAGTCTGATAGAGCCAGATTCTAACCTTCCTTCAGACAATAAAAGCCTATCGCCAAAAGATCCTGTTATGGCCGAGAAAAAGAGACAAATTGAAGCAGCAAGCCCTCCCTGCTTGTGATAAGAAGTAGCCAACACTGCCTGCAGCCTGCCTTTGTTCAACAGTATCATCGAATCATTAGAAGAAGACCTCAGATGTCTTTTCTTGATGCCACCCCTTTTGTGAAGTCTTCAAATCCGGTCATCGTGCCAGTTTCATGTGAAATTAAGCCGCCCTTCTGCAACGTTCTCAAGCCTCAAGACCCTGTACCAGTATCGTCTCAGCAGCTGCAAAAAACTATTCCTTAAGTATTTCTACCTTACTGACTGCTCCCCTTTTCTGTTGGTGTTTGGTTGGTTTGATTTGTCAATTGAAGTGACCGAAGAAGAAACGTTAATTTTCTTTGCAAGTTTGTGAATAAACGTGTTGTGTTTCTTTTCATGTGTTTCTTTTTATAATCATTTCCCATTTTTTGTTTGGTTGTTGTTGTATATATTTATTTTACTTATTAAAAGAACTCATAACAATTTTGAGATCGTAATAGTTGGCGACTATACCAATTGAAACAAGGAAAATACAGAAAGAAGCAGAATGAGTGAGATTACGAAATATTTGATTGCTTCAGGTAAACTTCTTGGTCTAGATGGCGATGCTCTCCGTGAGTATGTTTTTTAAGAGAGAACAGGAAATGTTTAATAGAGCCGAAGGAGCAGCTAAAAGAAAAGAAAAGGAAAGACAGCAAGAAGAAAATGAGAGACAGCATAAGAATGAGTTAGAAATCACTCGTTTAAGGGAAAATCTTCATATTAGTCAGGCAGGTAGCAGACCAGGAAGTATTGCGTCAGGTAGCAGACGGGGTAGTAATTCATCATTGAACGGTGATTCTTATAATTTGGGTATGGGTGTAGTGTTGAAATTAATTCCAAAATTTGATGAGGAAGATGTATCAAAATATTTCATGTCTTCTGAAAAGTTATTGAACATAGTAGGTTGTCCCAAAAACAAGTGGACTTTGTATTTACAGTCAGTCTCAAGTGGTAGGGCACTTTCTGTGTATAGTTGTATGTCTGAGGATGAAAGTGAAGACTATGATATTGTGAAGGAAACTTTTCTTTGTGCATACAGGTTAGTACCCGAGGCCTACCGTAAGAAATTTAGAAGTTTGAAAAAGGATGAGAGCAGTACTTATGTCGAATACAGAAAGAAGTTAGAAAGATAATTTTGTGATTATTTAACTTCCGCTGAAGTAGAAAGTTTTGATGATCTAAAGAACTTAGTTTTGTTAGAAAACTTCAAAGATAATAATATATCTCCAGACAATAAACTACATATAGAAGAGAAGTGTGAAAAGTCTTTTACAGATGCAGCAAGGTTGGCAGATGAGTACAGTCTTTCTCATAGTTTAAGTGATAATAAGAAGAAAAATAATCCTTCTTCTTGGAAGATACAACATAGTAAGAGTAGTTTTAGCAACAGTAATACAGGGAAGTATGATTAACATTATTATTGTTATACATGTGGAAAACGAGGGCATACTACCAGGTTTTGTAAGAGCAAATGGGAAGGTAGTAGTTCAGACATAATTTGTTATCGATGTAATAAGAAAGGGCCTAAAGCAAGGAATCGTATGGCAGAGGAGAAAAATGTCAAGAAACCAGTCTCTAGTTAATAATCTTTTGTCAAGCAGAAATTACATTATGAAAGAAAATAGGAAATTTTATGGAGATTTTATGTCTGAAGGTGTAGTTTCTTCGCTTGAAGGAGGGGATTCGAGAGTTGTCTTGCTTAGGGACATTGGAGTAGCCGTTTCCCTTATTAGGAAAGTGTGTTTGCCAAAAAGGTCAAAAACCATCATGAAAGAAAAAGTAATGTTATGTGGGTTTCTGAATACTTGCGTTGTTTGTCCTTTGTTGAAAATTAACTTGAAAAGTCAGGGAGTGTCAAGAAATGTAAAACTAGCAGTTGTAGACTATTTGCCAGTTGACGGCGTTGACATTATTGTCGGCAATGATTTAACTACATCCAGATATGTGAATCCTATTTTATTGAGGATCCAGAGCCTGAAAGGGTAGTAACTAGGTCAGGTTTAGATACAGATATAGACTAAGGTCATAATTTGTTCGAAGGTTCGAACGTGTATGATGGAGGCGGTGAGGTTGATCTTAGCAAGTGTGGGGCTAAGACCGACTCCATCGATGTTGACAGTGTTAGCCAAGATGATGATGTAGCTGTCTAAAGAAGTGACATAGACGTAGTTGATGTAGTGGATTCAAGTAATAGTTACTGCAATGTTTCAGGCACTAACATTTTGAACATAGATGAGCTAATTAAGTTATAGAGAGAGGATGAGACACTGTCTCGAATTTCAGAAAGTGAATTGGATGATGATCCCGATAATGTTTGTTAGGAGACCTTTTATTTAAATGACGAAATTTTGTGTCGTTATGTTTGCCCCAAGTCAGTTAGCAAAGAGAGTAGAGAAAATTACTTTCAGAATTTAGAAAATTACAAGGAGAATTTAAGGAAACCTTGGAAATTAGCAATAGAAAACAAGAGCAACAACCAAGGGGAAACTAAAAGAAGATATGATCTTAAGGCAAAGGAGAGAAATTTCCGTGTGGGAGATAAAGTCTTAGTATTAATTCAGAAAGAGGGTCCTTCATTATCTTATAAGTTCGAAGGTCCTTTTCCTATTTTAGGAAAAAGGGGCAATTTGAATTACTTATTAGATATGCTTAGACGTAGAGCTAAGTGGCTGAACATAAACTTGCTAAAAAAATACAACGAACGCCCAATGCCAGTAATATCTGTGTCGCAGCGAAATTAGTTTTGAGAAAAATTCTGATTTACTTGAGAATTTCAAGTTATTTAACTCTAGTCTAGAAGACTGTTGGTGTTTTGACTGATTTGATTTGTCAGTTAAAGTAAGCGAAGAAGTAATGTTAGTTTTATTTGTAAGTTTGTGAATAAACCCTTTGTGTTTTTTCGAGAGTTTCTTTTTATATTTATTTCCCATGTTTCAATGTTAGTTGATGTTATATAGATTTATTTTACTTATTCAAAGAGCCTGTAACTATTTTTAGATCGTACCAGAATTCAAGGTATCGCTCCTGAGTTGTGTGATATAGTGATTAAATGGACAATAGAACATATAATTTCGAGATATCTTAATATTTGAATTTTCTCTTTCCTGCTTTGCATCAGCTGTAGAAATTAGGGTTTAACTACTACCATGATAGGCTGAGGAGCTGATATGGATGACTTTTGCTGGAACACTTTGAACGAGAGCCTCACTGATATTAAAGTATTTCTTGCTCGTTAAGAGCCCATGTACCTTGAGTAATTTACCGGGACCAAAGGCCCGCATACAACGCTACATAGCTTTGATAATTCGGGCACTTAATCACTGTAGATAGACTTTATCTTATAGATTTAAGCCTATTTGAATCAAGATTGAGAGAACATTTTGCAGGAAATTGGTAAGAAGTCAGATTGATCTCTAAGCAGTGAAATGTCTCAAAATAAAGCAACTGACAACTATTTAACTATTTATAACTTGTAGTCAGGGTATTAACATGGGGAATAATTTGGTGCTTATGCCATCTGCAAATGTATTTTCCCGACAATATAGAGGAGAATACATTTTGGGAAAATAGGTATATAGTTTCATGACAAAATTTTGGAGAATTTTGTCGTTCAGAGACTAAAAAGGTTTGTTTTTTATATGATTTTTCAATAAAGCAAATTTCTGATAGTTTTTGCTAAAATGTAATAGCGTCCTCATTTATATCAATATAACTATTTTTTTTTACGAAATTATAAACTTAGATTGTGTTCAAAGTGCTATGAAGTCATTAGTATTTATTGTAACTATCACTTATTATCTATTGTGCAGGGTTGATACCTCAATTTCATTACTTATCAATCTTCCAACAAAGAGAGCTACTTTAATCTACTGCTGCCATCTTTTACAAATCAACTAATAATGAATACGATTAGAAATATTTGCTAAAACACTAAGGGTTATCAAATAATATTATATAATATCTTAGCCTTAGATGTAAGGATTCCAGAAAACCTGAAATCAATCAATCAATATCTTACTGGCTATATCAAGAATACTCATTTAACTTATCTCCACACCCCCTAAAACTGAAAGTACTTCTTTATTTCCACAGTGTCATACTTTCCGGGGCAAGTGGTGGTGAAGAGGAGACGGCCCCCCACCCCCGCACCCTGGAGAATGTCTACCTGGTCCCACCTACAACAAAGTAGTAATTGACATATATATATATATATATATATATATATATATATATATATATATATATATATATATATATATATATATATATATGTATGTATGTGTGTGTGTGTGTATGTTGGAGCGAGTGTTTTGTATTTGCAGTGGATAATTAAGAGGTTAAATGATAGTAAAGAGTTGAAATATAGCAACTCTATTTGTACATTTTTTATGGTTTTTCAATCACAGACAGCCCTTTACTGTCTTTGACTCGCTAAGGTTGGAAAATGCTCCACCCATTTGATATTAGTATTAAGAAGAGCAACACATCCGTTTTGTCATGGGAACACTAGAGACATCTGCCAATTGCCCTGCTTACGCTGCAGAAAGTTTTATTTCGGGAAAAGAGGACGCTTTGCTAATCATTGCTATGGGAGCAAGAGTCGTGTGCTTAGTAAGGGTGCGTCAGAGGGTAAGACTGGCATCATTGGTGCAAGCAGAATTAGCAGTGGGTAAGAAAACATGCCGAAAAAGAAGTTAGCGGATGGAAGGTCTGAGCCATTAAGTGTTGGCGCTGGGTCGTGCTAACTAACGGCCGTGGATGTTATGGTCTCGAGTGGTAAAAATAATAAAAGTTGTAAATTAGAAGAAGTAGCAGTTACTAGAAGGGAAGTATGTATTGTTTGGTCAATCCATGCAAGGAACCTGGGGATCGATGTAAAAATCTAAATAAAGCAAAAGAAAAACTACAACACATAGCAGAAGGTATAAAAAGTGTAATGGGGGTATAATCAGGTTAACATCAAAGGTACCAACATGTCAAAAGATGACCGTATGTATTTTCCCAACGGGACACGGAAGTTTATTCTGTTATTAAGTCAGGACAGTTTTTAGGGCTGGTAGATCCATATTTCACAAAATACAGAACTTTGATCAAAATTGTTGGCATAGGAGGGAGCAATAAGAGACACAAAAAGCTGCCATACTCTCCTACATAGGAGAAAGTCCCCTTTTTTCAAGCAATGGCTGCTGGAATATTTCTCGGGTACAACATTCAATGGGAATAGACGACCCTTTCCCATAACTAGTGGCAAATCCCACCACACACACCTGCCACCAGGTGCGGTGCCGCACGCTTACCACACATCATTTACTGTCCTTATACATTAGGAGAAAGAAGTCAAGAAGCATATAAAGGAGGATTTGTTAGTAGCTATCTTGTAACCAGTGCCTGCATGAGGGTGGTAGCCAAAAAGGACGGCACTCCGTGGATGACTGCTGATTTAAAAAAAAACTCAATGCAATGGTGTAAAAGGGAAACTCATCATAAGTTTGCACAGTTTGATATGGTGTCAATTGTCTCAGGGCATACTTTTAAAACTACGGTCGATGCACTATGGGGATTCCATCAGGTAGTGTTGGAATGAAAGTAAAAAAACCTTCGACTTTTATAACCGCTTGTATCAGTATTGTCGCATAACCATGGGGCACTGCACTGCCCCAGACGCCTAGACTCAAGGATTTGGTAATGATTGTGGATATACTGTATATAGGATATTGAAATGTATTGACGATATATTATTGTGTTATTCTAGTAGAGAAGGATTGATTTAGCAAACGGTACTTTTGATTTGTTGTTAGTGTATGAGAGGAATGGTGTAACTCTGAACGCACTTAAATTTCAGTTTGGTGAGAGGGCCGTGAATTTTGTGGGATATAATGTTAGGTAGGACGAATATCTGCCTTCAGAGGACAAACTGGCTGCTATAAAGAAGTTCCCGGGTCCTGTTCAACCCACCATATCTGATATTCGGTCATGGTCTTGGCTGGTCAATCAATTGGCTCCCTTCATTGTCAAGGCACCATTTTGAGAATTATTAAAAAAAAGGGCAGGTAAAAAGGTGTATTGGGGAAAAATTTTAATATCTAAATGTAAATATGCCAAAAACGATATGTGTAGCTTAATATCTGAGGGTTTGCAATGTTATGACAAAACGAGACCAACAATTGTTATGACTGACTGGAGTAAAGAGTGAATGGGCTTTATCGTATTACAGCACTATTGTTCTTGCTTATATACTGATGTACGTTTATGTTGTCAGTGGGGTTGGAATCTAGCCTTTTAGGGCAGCAGGCCCCTTTAAAAAATGAATTGATCTATGCCCCTATCGAGGGGGAGGTGGCGGCTGTGGTCTGGTCTCTGAAAAAAGCTTGTATTTTTCTGCTGGGCTGTCCTAACCTACTTCTGGTAACTGATCATCGCTCATCAATTAAGTTGTCTGGTGATTGGGAGCTGAAGTATATTGAGACTGCAAAATAGTTCCGCTTGAAAAAAAAAAAAAAAAAAAAAAAAAAAAAAAAAAAAAAAAAAAAAAAACTTTTAGTAATATAGATTCACAGTCAAATACATGACAGGTAAAATAAATACTGGCTACTATGGCTGGGACATCAACAATTATACAGCTCTGAGGAGCAGTGGACTCAAAATCCTAGTCAGCAACAATCAAGTCCACATTCGGGAAAAAAAAATCCTTCAAAGGAGGAATTACGGCCTGAAAAAAAAAAAAAAAATTATGGACACTCATAGCTAACTATACTATCGCACTGTAATCAATGATGAAATTATAAACTGTTTTTTTACTTACAGTCACGACAAGTTAAGATATATAAAACTGTACTTACTGGTAAAAAAGAAAAAAAGAAACTTCCAAAGCTGGTCGGAAATAATTATAAAGTTAGATAACTAATCCAGCTTTCATAACACACTGACTCTAGCTGCAGTCAATTAAAAAAAAGCATTTGCCCAAGACAACCTCAATTCTATCAAGTCTTTCTCACTGCAAACAATCATTACATTAACTAACTCCTCTCTCTTCTCTCTCTCTCTCTCTCTCTCTCTCTCTCTCTCTCTCTCTCTCTCTCTCTCTCTCTCTCTCTCTCTCTCTCTCTCTCTCTATGATTTTACAAAAAACTGATACAATAAAGAATAAAATAGAAATCTCTCCTCTGCAACCCAAGTTGGAGAAGCAGGATGCTGTAAGCCCCAGGGCTCCAACAGAGAAGAATATTCAAGTGAGGAAAAGAAACCAATAAACCAAAAGGGAAGTAATAAACAATGAAAATCAAATATTTTAAGAACAGTAACAATTTTAAATTAGATCTTTCATATATAAATGCTTAAAAGAAAGAAGGAACCAAGTTCCCTCGTGTACCCTAAAGTAAGAGAAATCTAAGACAGTGGAACGTCATAGTACAAAGGCTATGATACCATCCAGGAATAGAGAACAATGGTGTCCTTCTCCCAGAAGAGCTGCTTACCGTAGCTAAAGAGTCAATTTTACCCTTACCAAGAGGAAATTAACCACTGAACAATTACACTCCAAAAGTTATCCCTAGAGCGAAGAAGAATTTTTTGTTAACCTCAGTGTTGTCAGATGTATGAGGGAAGAGGAAGATATAGAAAGAATAGGTCAGACTATTTAGTATATGTGTAAGCAAAGACAAAATGAATCGCAATAAGATAGAAGGATCTAATGTAGTACTGTGTGTTCAGTCAAAGGACCCAATAACTCTTTAGAGGTAGTAACTTAACGAATGACTGGTGCCCTGGCCAAATTACTACCTATAATATCTTCTTCAAGATATTAAATCATAGTAAATGACGCATAAACTTCAGGGTCACAATGGGTGTAGTAATGGTCAGTCAAGACTGTCTTCTAACTCATCACCCGTCCTATATATCGGGATCTTTTTTTTCTACAGAATTCGGGAGCGTACAGGATTAACATTAGGCAACAGACCACCACGCCAGGGTTCCACTCCCGAATCTTCCTGTAGGACTCAGGCCTGTCAGACGACTGGTGTCGATGCAGTTATGAGAAATATCTAGAAATTCTTTGTTTTATAATACGATGATGATTTCGAATTGCAGTATTATTATTTTACCCAGGTATTCAATAGAAAAAGATAAACATTTTTCGTAAGTCTTGTAACACAATATACATAAATTTAATGTACATATATCAAATCCTACGGCCTATCAAAAAGTTTGAGTTCATTACCAACCGATTTTCACAAATACAAAATTATTCTAGTAGACACGATTACAAATATAATAATCTCATTACAATCAACAAAAAATACAATTTTGTAATAATAAATCCAAGTGAAAATTGTAAATAAACAAAGTCTATGAACAATCATAAATTGATATCAATAAAATCATTGTAAAGAAAACTAAAAGGTTTCTTCTTAACAGGTATCAAAACTCACAAATACTAATCTACCTCTGCCTCTCATCAGCCAGGGTTTATCATCATCCTCCAAGACATGACTAAATAATACGTCAAATGGAAAGATGGACTTCAGTGAGACTTTAGGATAAGTTTCATTGGACTTTTCAACAACTTCACACACAGATGAAGAAAAGAGTTACATATGGACAATGTCCTATCATGCAAATTTATACAAGACGGTCTACCATTTTACCAAGTCTGACTGAAATTGTATCAACAGTGTATGAATAGTTGCTAAGTGGGATACATCTAATGGTGGGCAGACAGTCAAACAGCTTTCCAAAGTCAGGATGGACTGAAATGTCCGGTCATGTACAATAGACAGATACACTGACAAGCTGACAAATGCATGTTATCCTCTCTTGCACATCTGTAAAATGATCTATGCCCTTCAAAAAAGGTTTGGTTGAAAATTATTGAACAATGCAAGAATTAACATAACAAATGAAAAACTCCAGTTATACAGATTCTATGTGTTATAATCTACCTTAACACCAGATTAGATCCAAATTACTTCTATGTGGAAGACTTATAACGACAAGGTAAGCATAATAGGACAGGCAGATACACTAACTAATACATGGACAAATGACAGGAAAAAGTATAATCTCTCTCGACAGTCAGTGGGAAACTAATTAACATTGAACTTGTGTGTATATAAGGAACTAGCTTTATCAATATGTTGGAACAAATTAGAAAGAATACCATAAATATATTTAAAGCTAAAGAAAGCGAAACTACTACAAACATTTAAGGCTTTTTAGCAACCTATGCTGGAAATTATATTAACTGATAAAAAATGGAGTACAATGTAAAGCAGTTAAAGCTCGATAAAGACTATGAAACATTTCAAAGTACTGTAGAATAAGACTAGTATTGTAATCAGAAAAAAAAATAAGATTTGTTTTCCAAAGTATTTTTTATGTTTAGAATTCAAAGGTCAATAGAAAATACGAAAAAGTAGAATATATATTTATAAAAGATGGGAATAAATCAATGAATACCTGCTACATTTATTTGTTTAATTATTCATTGTATTACCATACCTTTGTCACTCTGTTCGTGTATGAGACATATGTCATTGAATTGACATATCCTACCTGTGTTTCAATAGCCTTTATCGTTTATTATTCATGAATGTATGATTTATTGGTTATGAATTTTATTTTAGTTTTCTTTCCTGTGTCATTTAAAAGGCATATCTACATTCAGTCACTAACCATGTGTGGTCATACCCAAGTTACTTAACTCATAAATATTTGATCACAGTTTTGTACCTGCAGCATTTGGCTATTGTTCAATCTATTTCATTCTAAAACATGTATCATTCAACTGCCGCACTAGTATCACTTAATGCTATATCGGTACCAATTAGTTCATATACCTGCATAATTTCCATGCAGTACTTGTATCAAATACTCTTCACATAGGTGTCATTTCTAGTATAAAGAAGAGTATATTTTTTCCTGCCGAAATGTGACATCACTCTTCCAAGATATGATGAACCCTGCAAGAATAGGCTGTAACTCCTCAGTGATAGGTGATGCTGGCTCTATTGACAGGTGAGAAAGATAGAAAATAAACAAGGATTAAAAGCCATGAAATTAGAGTCATTATCATTATTATAGCTAAGCTGCAACCCTGGTTGGAAAAATCGGATATAATGTTATAAGCCAAGGGCTCCAAAAGGAAAAAATAGCCCCAAGAGGAAAAAAAATAGAGAAAAAATACAGTACAAGATAAGTAATGAACAATTAATATAAACATTTCTTTAAAGCAGTACGAACATTAAAACGGATCTTTCATATATAAAAAGAGAGATTTATGCCCGCCTCTTCAACATAACATTCATTGCGAGTTTAAACTATGAGCATTATAATTATGTTGAATACTAACCAGTGAGGGAATAAAATATCTGGAACATCAAATCCATATACCTACTGGCTGCAGTGAAATCTGAAAACCTCCGAGTTAATAGGAAGATGCCTTCGTAATCTCAAATCAATAATTACTGTAGGCAATAATTACTGGTTCCAAATGGCTGACACAGACAAGGAGTAATTCCTACCGGGAGAAAGTTCGTTCACATCTATTTTGTCTTGGACGACTTTAGTTCTTGAGTCTCCGTTGAAGGTTTCAACTTCTTGGTACAAGATCTGTAAAATATATCAGAATAGTATGACAGTCTTGGCGTGATAAAGAATTATAAGTGTACTTTTATTACTAATATTTCATTTTGTATGACTTTCTAGACAGTGTTGCCTATATTTATAAAATTTTGTAAATAGTCAAAAAATATTTCTAAAAACGATGAAATAATTTGCAAGGATATGCTTACACAGTCTGCTGCCTGTATGCAATCAAGTACAAAACTCCTTTTAAGATAAAGCCAACTACCTTAGGAAGAAGTAATTGAAATACTGAACATAAAAATCTTTATACATTTACTTTTTCACAACAATTTCAATTACAAACCAAGCTGCAACCATGAAACACAGACACAGACACATGGGCTCCAATCTTCTGTTCATCAAAGCACAACCGACCTTCCATTATTGGATTTATTATCGCGATTTTGGGACAATTATCAAAATGGCCTAAAGCAGCCCAAGTGGAAAAGAGAAAACAGATTTACGAAGCTTTTAGATTTCGCGAAATGCACGAGGCAGAATACCACATTCCCTGATTGATTAGCTAACCCTCAAATTATCATATCATATGTTTTTTAAAACAAACAACAAAGAAATTAAAGAAAACTGTTTGTTAATGGCAGAAAAAGATTGATTAAGCAATTTAAAAATATTTTTAGAGAAAATATCCTTTTCCTCTCTGACCTTGTAATGATCATGAGTGGAAATTTCATCATCCTTCCAGGTCAGGGTGACCTCCCGTGTCACCTCGCTCTCAGTCGCCAGAAGGTCCGTGACGGGTAATGGTCCTGGAAAAAATAGAAGGCGAATCGTTCAAACAAATGTAAATGGTGAAAAATCTGAAATTATATATATATATATATATATATATATATATATATATATATATATATATATATATATATATACTTATATATATATATATATATATATATATATATATATATATGTATATATTTATACATTTATATATACATACATACATACATATCTGTGTATATATATATATATATATATATATATATATATATATATATATATATATATATATATATATATATATATATATATATATATATGTATATAATACATATGTATATATATATATATATATATATATATATATATATATATATATATATATATATATATATATATATATATATATATATATATATATATATATATATATATATATATATATATATATATATATATATATACATATATATTTGTATAAATATACATACATATATATATATATATATATATATATATATATATATATATATATATATATATATATATATATATATATATATATATATTTTTGGGCTCAAGCCATGTCGTCCTGATGGAAGTTCCTATAGGGTAGCTTCCTAGGGTATATTACAACTACGGCGATATTCCCAGAGAATTTACCTTAAGGTACCAGAATTCTAACTCCTGGAGCGGATATCCCCCCTGAAAGGGATATCGCGACATATCAGAGGACGTATTCTTGACATGCCACATAGCAATCTGCATCCCGAACAGAGATTTCGTCTCGCAGGGGGCGATTGGCATGAAACGAATTCGGGAAAGAAAAAGGGGGAGCCGCTCCCAAGGCTCCCTATCTCCCGATTTGTAAGCGTGCCTGGCGCCAATCCTGGCGCCATCTGTATTCCTTTTTGCATAGCTTAACAACTCGGTGTTTTTTCCTGTGTTTCTCGCAAATATTGGATTTATTCTACTTTTCATGGTTTCTCCGTCTTCGTCGGCCTCTGATAAGTTGAGTACCATGTCTTTTATGTATAAATGTAGGCTCTTGGTAAATTTTTGAGTGATTAATAGGATTAATCTTTGTTACAAGAGCCGTAGCCTACCGGAGGCGTCATGGACGCTGTCACAGGCTAGGTATAAGTTTAGTTAGTCAGAGCGACATTCCCGGTTGTTTTGCTTTAATAAATTTTAGCTATTTAGCATTACATAGGATTTCCTTTCGTGCTTAGTATTATTTTGGCGAAGTATTCGCCATTCTGGCCTATGCTAGGCCATGTAGCCTAGTCGTTTGGTCCTAGTACTTCATGCATGATTTTGGTTTTTCCGAGTGTATTAAAATTTTATTGAAGCTTTAGGCTATGTTTTATACATTTAAGATTGTGTGGAATATTTCCAAGATAGTATACGAGTGAGTTTCGGTGATTTAGGTAATCGATTCTCCTGGTGCCTAGGCTAAGTTGCTTATGGAGCCTTAGTATACTTTCTCATACTCCCCGGTTGCTTTCTTTTCTTCGGAGAAGGTATGCAATCCCTCTCCCTCTGTTTAAGCCTTGGGCTTATCCCTAAGTGGTTTTTTCCGAATTAATTTTCGATAAAACTATACTGGGGTGTTACTGTACCTTCCTGTTCCAGTAAGTCTGGTTCAAAGAGGGACAGAACAACAGAGTTTTTTAGTCTGAGTCTGTGTTTGTCTGGCTTGGGGTAGAGTCTCCCTCGCTGGCCTGACACAGACAAAGGTGGCTTAGCCTCCTTAGGTCACTACCGAAGGTTTCTGTGGATATGATTCCTTCTTTTGTGATCTACCAGACTAGTCCTTGTTGCTGTCCTCGGGGGAGGATAAGTTTCTTTCCCTGGGAGTAGCAACACCTTCCTTGCTTTGGTGCTCTGGGAGCTGGCAAGTATTGCTGGCATCCCCCCTTGGATCTCCCTTAGGCTAAGATAAGTTTCTTGGCTGCGGGTGATTCTTCACTAAAGCAAGGTTGGTAGGACCCTCTTTGTCCCTTCCCCCTCTATCTCCGTAATGGCCTAGCCATTACAGTACTGTACGTCGTTCTACATCTGGACCTAGTATAGGTTAGGATGTGGAATTGACTCAGCCCCTTGCCGGCCGGCAGAGCTGCCGGCCGGCAAGGGTCTTATATTTTGAGTACTGCCCGGACCTCCCTTGGTCCCTCATCCATGCCTGCCTGTAGAGCCAGACGGCATTGGTCAGGAAGCCTGAATTAGATTCTCCCCTTCCTTATATGCACTCTTTCGGATTGCCGGGCTTGGAGGTAGTGTACACTCTTATCCCGGCATCCATTCTAATTTTCTTCTAGAGCTGTACCCGACCCTCATAGGCCGGCAGCCGGGCAGGTGTAGTCCTCTGGTTCTTTTGCTGCCGGCTAGCATTGGTCTTGTACCTTTGCCGGCCGGCTAATGTCAGCCCTTGTCTGCCGGTCACCAAGAGTGTGGCCGGCAGCTGGGTACTACCTTGTGTAGTTGCCGGCCGGCAGCCATTGCCGGCCGACATTGGCTGTTGCCGGCCGGCAGTTGCTGACGGCCGGCACATGCATTTGAACCAGAGTTCTGCCGCCTTACAGCTGTTAAGTAGTATACTTTAAAGCTAGTTATGGTGTGTGCCGGCCGGCAAGTGCCGGCCGGCACATATCCTCCTATACTGTACTAGTATTCCTCAGTATAACATATACAGTAAGAAGAAAACTATGGTATGGGTTTTGGTACAGCACTGTGTGTTCTAACACTTTTGTGTTTTCTTGCACAGTCCTTTGCTGTTGCCCTACAGATAGGAAAGTGAGTTCTTTCCTGTCTATTATCCAGGAATTTAAAATTATTGCTTAGGTGTGAGCTTCACCTGTTTCCTCTGGAAACCTTGCATTGGTTACTCTAGAAGAGATTAACCATTTGATTTTATTATCTGGAAGGCTGCAACAATGGGTTGTGAGGGAAACACAAGTGTGTGTCTTTCCTTTATGAATTGTTATGCTATACTATGCATATCCAGTGATACATAGTTCACTTGATACTCATGGAAATTTCTTCCATTTACAGGAGGATCCTCCGAAGTGCGGAAATGTTTTCTGCAACGTCCGCAGCAAGTACCTCTGCGGACATGAGTTTTGTAGGAGACACGCAGCATGAGCTGTCTCCAAGGATGATCTCCAGTATTGGGACCCTCAGGTATGTACTGTATGCACTAACCTGATTACTGAGGCTTTTGATTCCCCTAGGACAGCGGAATCAAGGGATATAGCAAAGGAGAAGCTTCGTACCTGGGTAAGGGGCTTCCAAAAGAACACCTCTGGCCCTTTTCTTCCAAGTGAGAAGATGAGGGCATATCTTTTCCCTAAGGCATCAGCTGATGCAGTGATTCCCCAGCCTCAAGAGGAGATCCCCCAAGGTCAGATCCAGGTGGATGCTGAAGTCGCGGTCGCGATGCAAGACATCCAGTTAGATGACAGGATGTCTGACGTGGACGAGCGTTTGGAAGAAGACCTCCTGGCAGAAGGCCAGGATGAAGTTCAAGCCCCGGACGTCGTAGAGGAAGAGGTCGACGAGGTGTCGCCTACTCCGGTTCAGATTCAAGAGCCTATTCCCTCAACATCGGCCGGTCTCCCAGTAGAGCTGGGACAGGCCCTCTCTTCGATTGTTGGAATGATCCAACAAATGCAGAAGGAGAATCAGGAGAAGGAGGCTGCTATGGAACTGCGGATGCAGTGCCTTGCAGAATCACATGGGCCCCGGAAAAGGCTCAATGTGAAAGACCTTCCCTTGTGCTCAGATGCTAACCCATGGAGGTATGCTGAGCACATGCCGATGACGACTGGAAAGATCGTCACCTCGGATAAGCTGGGCTCAGTTCCCCTAGAGGAGGTGGAATTCTGGCCCAGCAAGGCATCATATCCGGACTGCTATGTCCGGCTGAGAAAGGAACCAGCTTCAAGGGAGGAGACAGAGCCGAAGGAGGTCATAGTCATGGACCATGCTAAGGCTCAAGCTCTACTTTCATCCTCGATGAAGGAGAGGGGCTTCTCTAACTCGAAGGTAGCTGCATTGAGCAAGAAGCTCCCTTCCTTTGTGTCCTCTCCTGCTAGAGCCTTCCCCTTTTTACAGAAAGGGTTTGCGGCTGTCCTAAAAGCAGTCGAGGCCGGCAAGCCTTGCCCCTCCCTGGAGGAGTGTAAACCCTTGTCGCTGGCCCTGCCTATGGACCACAAAGACTGGAAGGACGTCCATCTGACTTTCTCAGTGGGAAAGTTGGAGGCTGATATTGCCGGACGGCAATTCGGCGAGGACCTCCCCAAGCTGTCTGACTTTCTTTTGCGAAGAGAGTTCGAGACAAAAGAAAGACTGGCTGCCTCAATGTCTCTTCAGACTACTCTTGAGACGATGGCAAGTGATCCCAAGGTCCATGAAATGTTCATGGTGGTGGCTAAGACTCACCTGGCCACGGTGACGAAGGACCTTTATGACTTCGTCAAGGCGAGGAGAGCTTGTAGGGAGTTCGTGTTCACCGGGGCTACGGTGAGGCACGAGCCAAGGAAATTAATCTCCTCCAACATTTGGGGAAAAGACCTTTTCCCTACCGATGTGGTCAAAGAAGTTGTTGATAGGCTGCCGTGGAGGATAGAAACCTTCTCCAGAAGTGGGGCCTGGCTATCAAAAGAAAGTCTTCCCCGGATGAGGGTCCTCAACCAAAGAGGAAGAATATGAGGACTGGGCTACCGTCTCGGCCAGCCAAGCCCTCTAGACAGCAACAGCAACTGCAATTGCCATTGCCTCCAGTACCCCAGATGGTGGCACAAACCCCGACCACTTTTCAGTGGGTACCCCAGGCTGTGCCGAGTCAGTCCACGGCATTCACCCCAACGTTCGAAGGACAGTCTTCTTCCTTTCGAGCAAAGCCTAGAGGAGCAGCCAGAGGCTCGTCTAGGCGCCCCTCAAGGGGAAGGGGATTCAGGGGTGGTCGTGGTCAGGGAGGCAAGACCTCAGGACGGCAGTCCAAGTGAAATGATACCGGTAGGAGGGAGACTGATAAAATTTTGGGATCGATGGACCTTCGATCCCTGGGCCCACAGCCTACTCAAGAATGGACTGGGCTGGAGCTGGTACAGCACTCCACCCCCGTGCCTTCGGTTTTTCCAACACTCCACCCCCGTTCTGGAGGAGTACGTTCAAGAACTGTTGGAGAAAAAGGTGATCCGAAAGGTGAAGTCCATCAAATTCCAAGGGAGGCTGTTTTGTGTTCCCAAGAAAGACTCGGAAAAGCTCAGAGTCATTCTGGACTTGTCGCCACTCAACAAGTTCATAGTGAATTGCAAATTCAAAATGCTAACACTGCAACACATAAGGACCTTACTGCCCAAGAGGGCATACTCCGTCTCTATAGACTTATCAGACGCCTATTGGCACATTCCAATCAGCCGTCAACTCTCCCCCTACCTAGGGTTCAGGCTACAACGGAGACTATACGCCTTCAGAGCCATGCCATTCGGGCTAAACATAGCCCCAAGGATTTTCACAAAGCTGGCGAGCGCAGCTCTCAAACAATTACACCTAAAGGGAATTCAGGTAGTAGCCTACCTGGATGACTGGCTGGTGTGGGCAGCATCCGAGACAGAATGCTTGCAAGCTTCCAGTCAAGTGATCCAGTTCCTAGAGTACCTAGGCTTCAAGATCAACAGAAAAAAGTCTCGACTTTCTCCATCTCAAAAGTTCCAGTGGCTGGGAATCCACTGGGACCTTTTGTCACACCGTTTCTCCATCCCGGCGAAGAAAAGGAAGGAGATAGCGGGTTCTGTCAAGAGACTTCTAGATTCCGAAAGGATATCAAGACGCGAACAGGAGAGGGTACTAGGGTCTCTCCAGTTTGCTTCGGTGACAGACCCAGTGCTAAGAGCACAGCTAAAGGATGCAACCAGAGTTTGGAGAAGGTATGCATCAAACGCGCGAAGAGATCTGAGAAGACCAGTGCCGCCTCGGCTACGTACTCTTCTCAGGGGCCTTGGTCCCAAGCCAGACATCTAAAGAAGTCGGTTTTTCTTCAGCCAACCCCCCGTCGATGACGATTCACTCAGACGCCTCAAAGGAGGGATGGGGAGGTCACTCTCATCGGAAAAAAGTCCAGGGGACTTGGTCCAAGCTATTCAGGACCTTTCACATAAACTTTCTAGAAGCTATGGCAGTGCTCCTTACCTTAAAGAAAGTCTCCCCGCGTCACTCGATCCACATAAGATTGGTGATGGACAGCGAGGTAGTTGTGAGATGCTTGAATCGACAAGGGTCGAGGTCACCACCTCTCAACCAGGTGATGTTGGCCATCTTCCGATTGGCGGAAAAGAAGAAGTGGTACCTGTCGGCAGTTCACCTTCAAGAAGTTCGCAACGTGACAGCGGACGCTCTATCCAGGTTCACACCGATAGAGTCGGAATGGTCCTTAGACGCAGGATCATTCTCCTTCATTCTGAATCAAGTCCCAGAACTGCAGATAGACCTCTTTGCGACGAAAGACAACAAGAAGTTGCCCCTGTACGTGTCCCCGTACGAGGACCCCTTAGCGGAAGCAGTGGACGCGATGTCCCTCGACTGGAGCAGATGGTCCAGGATTTATCTGTTCCCCCCCTCACAACCTTCTGTTGAGGGTCCTCAACAAACTGAGATCCTTCAAGGGGGTAGCGGCAATAGTGGCCCACAAGTGGCCGAACAGCATGTGGTTCCCCTTGGCGTTGGAACTACAGCTGAAGTTTGTGCCGCTACCACATCCAGTTCTGACCCAGCGAGTCCAGAAGTCGACTGTCTGCGCTTCATTACAGAAAACCCGGACCCTGCAGCTCATGATTTTCTCTCCCTTGCGGTGAGAAAGCGTTTCGGGATTTCGAAAGCCAGCATAGACTTCCTAGAGGAATATAAGTGCAAATCGACTAGAAGACAATATGAGTTATCTTGGAGAAAATGGGTGGCCTTTGTCAAGGCGAAGAATCCGCAGGAGATCTCGACAGACTTCTGCTTATCTTTCTTCATCCACCTCCATGGTCAAGGGTTGGCAGCTAACACGATTTCAGTGTGTAAGTCTGCTTTGATGAGACCCATTTTATATGCCTTCCAGGTCGACCTAGGTAACGAGATCTTTAATAAAGTTCCGAAAGCCTGCGCTAGGCTCAGTCCTTCAGCACCTCCAGCAATGAAGAATGTGCGTTAAAGGATTTGACACAAAAAGTTATTTTCCTATTTGCACTCGCGTCCGGGGCCAGGGTTAGTGAGATCGTAGCCCTCTCGAGAGAGGCAGGTCGTATTCAGTTCCTGGATGGGGGGGAACTGAACCTGTTTCCGGATCCTACGTTTCTCGCCAAGAATGAGTTACCCACCAACAGGTGGGGTCCCTGGAGAATCTGCCCTCTGAAAGAAGATGCATCTCTATGTCC
>NC_090758.1:41255714-41270714 GCF_036898095.1 Palaemon carinicauda
TATATATATATATATATATATATATATATATATATATACATATATATATATATATATATATATATATATATATATATATATATATATATAATATATATATATATATATGTATATATATATATATATATATATATATATATATATATATATATATATATACATACATATATATATATATATATATATATATATATATATATATATATATATATATATATATATATATATATATATATATATATATATATATACATATATATATATATATATATATATATATATATATGTATATATATATATATATATATATATATATATATATATATATATATATATATATATATATATATATACATATATATATATATATATATATATGATAAATTTTGCACATTTTTACGTGTTTTTCATATTCAAATAAGCCACTTGGCCAAGTGGGTTAGTCACTGTCTATATAAGCTTGCCGACCAGGGTTCGATTCCCGGCCGGATCCAAGCTCTTGTCTTTGTGAGATTTCGCCTGGGTCTGTGATCCCGAGGTTGTTAAGAGAATCCAGACATTAATATATCAAAAATATATATGGCTTATTTGAATATATATATATATATATATATATATATATATATATATATATATATATATATATATATATATTTATATATATTTATAAACAGAGAGAGAGAGAGAGAGAGAGAGAGAGAGAGAGAGAGAGAGAGAGAGAGAGAGAGAGAGAGAGAGTATTCAGGGCATTCATCTGGGTCTAAACATTCATGTATGACTGAAATGAATAAAAACTGAAATTAGACCTTTTTGGAAAATGAAAGTAAGATTCGAAACCTTCCTCTAGCGTGCTAGAAATAGGAATGAATGGCGAGTGATTGTGATGCAGTTTCGGTAGGTCCTACTGGTTCCTCGGCGCCTTGGATGACTGCGGGGGTAGCAGCTGTAGGGGATTCAGCGGTATGAATCTTCATCTGTAGTGGATAACGGGGCTGGGTGGGCTGTGGCACCCTAGCAGTACCAGCCGAACTTGTTCATAGTAATCTCCATTAAAACTAGATTTACACATTTTAATGCACAGACAAATGAGTTCAATAATAGTATGGGTTGATAAAGGTAAATCATACGCACCTAAAATACTCGACATGAAATACAATGGGTAATCCCTTGTGTCCACTTTTATCTAACATATATATGGAGTTTTTGTTTATCTAGATTAATTCCTTCAGTGTGGCCCTCCCAAATTGTTTGGTATCGATATTTTGATGATGTTTTAGGTATTTTAGAAGAAAATTTTAATCTTGAGGGTTTTGTTTCAATCATTAATTCATTAGTACCATCTATAAAATTTACTCTAGAAAGTGAAGAAATTAATCGTATCCCATTTTTAGATGTTTTAATAGTTAGAGAAACAGATAAATTTAAGTTTTCCATATATAGAAAGCCTACAAATAATTTTTCATATGTACATTTTTACTCCGGTCACTCTAAAAATATAAAGCATTCAGTTTGTTCCTCAATGTACCTTAGGGCATTTAGAATTTGTAGCCCTGAGTACATTGAGGACGAGTTCACTAAAATTTAAAAAATTGCAACAAATCCTTGCTATCCAAAATATTTCTCAGAAAAAATGTATGAATAAGGCTAAGAAAACATTTCATAGTTTCCGGTTAGAGAGGAAGGAAACAATTAATAATATGCTCTGTTTGCCATTCCATGTATGTTTTTTGGATGTTATACCCGTTTTGAAAAAAACTAGACATTAGCGTAGTGTTCAAAAATAATTTTACGTTAAAAACATGCTGATTAGGAATAGTTCTGGAAATGATAATTATGTAATATATAGCATTCCTTGTTCTGAGTGTAACTTGGTCTATGTCGCCCAAATATCCATAGATATCTCAATCAGATTAAAACATCAGGTTGCCGTGTCTAGGGGCTCTCTTGATAATGCCTTGGCCTCCCACGTGTTAGGGTCAAGTCACAAAATTGGATGGGCAGAGGCAAATAAAATAATCCATGTAAATGACTATATCCAAAGGAATATTGTAGAATCCTTTTTAATCTCCTGTACCAAAGGCAGAAATTTGAATCTGAGCCCAGGTCTGTTTTCCGTTAATCCAGTATTATCGTTTAACCTAAAATCTGAATTTTCCGGAATTATTGAGAAACTGACAGCTGTTGGATCCCCTTCTCCTATATAAATACGATGTCTTTGTATATGTATTCTCATTGTTGAATCTGTTGATGGCCTTAATGGATGAAAGTACTAACTCAAATCAAGACTTTTCATTTTTCCTTTCGTGGCTATAATACATTTTATATTCATCACGTGTCAGTTTTCAGGATTTCTACACACACACACAACACACACAGATATATATATATATATATATATATATATATATATATATATATATATATATATATATATATATATATATATATATATATATATATATATATATATATATATATATATATATATATGTCCTAATTCATGTATGTAGATGTCTTGTATATCAAGGTAAATGAACTCAATATTCATGAGTATTCCACAAAAACCTATGTGTCTGCATGTTTTGTAATGGCTGCATTTGGATAACGAAGGCAGTAGTTAGTTGCCAGGGAGCACCTCGAGTTGATAAGTCCCTCATCTGAGAGGGTATTTTCACAATGTGTACTTACGAACAAATCTTTTATAATAAATGAAGAAAACCCATATGCCGACGTCTCCTTATCCGTCTGCACGGGTCATTTTTGTGTCGGGTGTAAAAAATACGTCTGTTGTGTATGCAGTGAGTGAAGTTGTTTTTTGAGCCGGTGAAATAAAAGTTCAAGATGCCGAGATACACAAGGATTAACATAGCAGACATGGCTGCTGCTGAAGATGAGAATGAAGGAGCAGTGGGATATAGCGTTCCAGGTGAAGAATATAGACAGGAAATTAGAACGCAAGAATTGGAAAATAAGTTAGAACATTGGAAGAGTTAATTAACAGATTGATGGTAGAACGAGAACAGGAGCGGAGTGCAACCACAGCATATCCGACGTACATAAACAAAGTTCAAAGGCACACAAGTGAAAGTACTTATGCACAGCCGAGTAAAGATACGCAAATTGTAGTTCGAAAGTTGTCAGAACTCCAGGCAAAAGTTAGGCCTTTCAATGATGAACGGCCTAAGAAGGTTTTCAATCAATTTAAGTGTTTTTGAGAGACTTTGAGGTAGCCACATATGGGTGGTCGGAAAGAGAAAAGCCATTCAAATAATTAAATTGCTGAAAGATGCTCCGGCAATGGAGGAAATGTGTTGGCCACAAGAAAGTTTAAGAAGTTATACTGAAATAAAGCGACGTTTAATTTAGAAGTATGCATTGCCTGATGCGAGAAAGGGACACCTAAAAGAAAATTAAAAACCCAAAATACGGGAAGGTGAATCGTTCTTAGTTTTGCAACTCGCATTTTTTGGGATTGTGATTCGTTTGCTACTCGGAGTGCCAATCTCCCAGAAGGTGATAAAAAGGCAATTGCCCGTAAACATATTCCTAGATTAGTAAACCTGTATTAATGTGATTATTTGTCCGATGACAATCTCTCGTTAGCAGACATAGTGAGTGTGATACAAAACATTTTAGACAGTTTGCCAAAAGAAAAAAGAAATGGGAGTAACGGGGCCGATTCCGAGAAGTTCGCAGCCATGAGAGGAAGTCAACCCCCAAAGAGAGGTAAGGGGGAATGAAGCCAGCAGATTAGCAGAGGCTTCCGATGTTGGCACTGTGGGGGAGAGGGGCACAGACGAGTGGAATGCCCCACCCAAGGATCCCCCTGATGTTACACTTGTCAGGCCTACAGTCATTTATCTTGAGAGTGCCCGGCAAAAAACGCCCAGGATGGGCGGGCTGGGACGCATGCACACCTCCCCCCGCCCAACGTCCGAGGAAAAGGGAACACAGGAAGGGCGAGACGATGGAGTTCGATGCCCCCCAGCATGACATCACAAGCAGTAGCCGAGGAAGCGACGACGGACGTGACAGAGCAGGCACTGGGATCTCCTTTGGTAGCCCCGACCTCACCCCCGCTGCCCTAGGGAGAGGACCAGGGAGCAGCGTCATGGCGGACGAGGTCATTAACCCATGCTCCATATCTCGTAATGGCCATCTGCAAATGTTAGCAGTTAGGATCGCCCAGCAAGATAGATCCATCCGAGAGCTGCTTGACACAGGAGCCAGTGTTTCAGTGATTAAAAGAAAATTCTCCTCAAGTCCACTACAGCCAGCAGCATCCATTGTTCTTGACACGCCAGGAGGAAATAAACTACACATAAACCATACAACAATCGTCAAAGTCAAGGTGAGGTTTGGGAAGTTTACACATGATTCTTTTGTCTTGCCCACCTTGGGAATTCCAGTAATAGAGGCTTTACTTGGATTAGACTTTATATCTAATAATCAAATTTGCTTTTTTGGGAGAAAAGATACAATAACAGTAAGAGCAGGAGGGTACATTTTGTCAATAGAAAGTCATGAGGCAGTAAGTGCGTGTGTTAGCTCGGAGAGACATTTAAGTAAGGTATCAGCTATACCTGAGAGAGGTGAAGTTTGTCCCCCAAGACCCTTACGAGCATATCTGTGACCCTCTGTCGACCTCTTATGGAAGGGACCAAGGTAGTTGTTAAACCATATGACAATTGGGCTCATATGATATTAGAGGGCTTGACCGAAATTAAAGAGAACTAAGCTGATATAACGATAATTAATTAGTCCAATAAAAAAGCTCTTTTAGGAACTGATTTTATGTGTGAATTAGAGTTATGTGAAATAGCTTATATTGCGATGTTGGGGGCCACAACTCCCGCCCGCACAGACGAACGCACTCAGAATTTGATTACGCAAGCGCGATAATTATGTCCCTCAGAATATCAGTCTGCAGTTAGTGACATTGTCGATAATTATTCCGACGTAATTGCAATTGAAGATGAGCCACCCGGGATGATTGATCAATTTCCCTTTAGCATTGAAACTGGGCAGGTGGAGCCGATCAGGTCAAGGCCTTATAAGGTACCCATTCATTTCCAGGGAGAAATAGAAAGGGAAATTAATAAATTAAGGGAATAAGGGATAATCGAGGAGAATGAATCCCCCTGTGTTTCTCCAATTGTAGCTGTTAGGAAAAAGGAAGGCTCGGTGAGATTGTGTGCTGATTATAGGAATTTGAATGCTATCACTAAGGATAATGCATTCCCATTGCCCTCAATCGAAGAATTACTTGTGAAAGTACGGGATAGCAAATATTTTACAACTGTTGATTTAAAATCTGGATACTATCAAATACCCATTCAGGAAGACAGTAAATGTAAAATGGCATTTATAGCTAACGATCAATTATTTAAGTTTAATTTTCTTCCTTTCGGTGTTTTTCTAGAGTAATGATGGCGGTTTTGTCACCCTTAATTGGCCATAATGTTCTTGTTTATTTAGATGATATCATAATTACATGAAAACAGCTGAAGAACATAATAATAACATTCGTAAAGTTTTAGAAGCATTGCGACGTAATGGTATGAAAATAAATTTGTCAAAGTGCAAATTTTTCTGTAAACAGGTCAAATCTTTAGGTCACATAATAACATCAGATGGTATCCAACCCTGCTCCAGTAAAGTAGCGGCTATTACAGATTTCCCCAGGCCACATAACTCTAAGGAAATAGCTGGGTTCCTAGGTTTTGGAGAGATAGCGAGACCCTTATATGCTTTAAAGAAACAAAAATGAATAAATTGGGGAGAGAAAGAAGAAAGGGCTTTTAACCATTTGAAAGCTGGCTTAACTACCAATGAATTACTTGCATATGCTAGATTTGATCGCCCGTTTTTAGTGACAACAGATGCGAGTAGCGTAGCTATTGGTGGCGTAGTTTCTCAACGAGATAATAAAGTCAGAGAGAGACCCATTTGTTTTGCTTCCCGGGCGTTAAAAAGGGCAGAAAAGAGTTATAGTACATTCAACCGAGAGGCTCTGGCTATTCTTTGGGTTCTAGAGAGGCATCGGTTATTTTTATTTGGTCAGTCAATTGAGTTGCAAAGCAATCATCGCCCCTTACGTGATTTGTATTATAAAAGTGGTTTGACCTCTCGTCAAGCAAAATGGATTGAGAGACTATTAGAATTTAACATAAACGGTTTTAACCACAGAAGGTAAGGCTAACAAGGTAGCTGATGCTCTCTCTAGAAGTGTAGTAATACGAGTAACAACTATGGCACAAAAGAGGAATGAAGAACGTAACCAAAATAGTGAGGACCCCGATCATGATAGAGAAAATAGAGAATGGGATGAGAGTTCTCGCGATACACATACAGACGGGAGAGAGAGAGAGAGCGTCAACTCAGGAGAGAGAGAGAGAGATGAATATTTGTTCATGACCGAGGACATGACCAGGGGTGTCCAGAATAAATGCCCTGATGATGCAGCTTTGATGACTTGGGAGGTTGGAAAATTAAAGAAGTCCGAGAGGGACAGAAAAAAGAGGAATGGATGGAAAGAGTGCGAGCAGTGATTGAAGGGGCATCGGAGAATTATCCGTCATTTCTGAATGTGCCTCGTGAGAAATTTTTGATTCAAAATTATGTCTTATATTGTACTAACGAGAAGAGGGAAGGGGAATTTTGTGCACGGGTAGTTCTTCCTCCCTCTTTAATTAAACGAGCCATACACATTGTATATGTATGTCCGTATGCAAGGCCTTCAGGGATTGATAGAACATTAAGGAGAGCACGCGAATACATCTTTTGGTTAGGACTGAAAAAGTCTATAGAGAATTATATAAAAGGTTGTCATACTTGTAGCTGTTTCAAAGAACATAAAATATATATATATATATATATATATATATATATATATATATATATATATATATATATATATATATATATATATATATATATATGTGTGTGCTTGTATATACAGTATATATATATATATATATATATATATATATATATATATATATATATATATATATATATATATATATATATATATGCTTGTATATATATATATATATATATATATATATATATATATATATATATATATATATATATATATATTTGGGTACAAGGCATGTCGTCCTGATGGAAGTTCCTATAGGGTAGCTTCCTAGGGTATATTACAACTACGGCGATATTCCCAGAGAATTTACCTTAAGGTACCCAGAATTCTAACTCCTGGAGCAAATATCCCTAATGAAAGGGATATCGCGACATATCGGAGGACGTATTCTTGACACGCCACATGGCAATCTGCACCCCAAACAGAAATAACACATCGAAGGGGTCAATTGGCAAGAAAACGAAAACGAGAAAGAAAAAGGGGGAGCCGCTCCCAAGGCTCCCTCTTCTCCCGTTTCGTAAGCATGCCTGGCGCCAATCCTGGCGCCATCTGTATTCCTTTTTGCGTAGCTTAACAACTCGGTGTTTTTTCCTGTGTTTCTCGCAAATCTTGGATTTATTCAGCTTTTCATGGCTTCTCCAACTTCGTCGGCCTCTGATAAGTTGAGTACCATTTCTTTTATGTATAAATGTAGGCTCTTGGTAAATTTTTGATTGATTAATAGTATTAATCTTTGTTACAAGAGCCGTTGCCTACTGGAAGCGTCATGGACGCTGTCGCTCGCTAGGTATGAGTTTTAGTTAGCCAGAGCGACATTCCCGGTTTTTTTGCTTTAATAAATTTTAGCTATTTAGCGTTACATAGGATTTCCTTTCGTGCTTTTAGTATTATTTTGGCGAAGTATTCGCCAACTCTGGCCTACGCTAGGCCATGTAGCCTAGTTGTTTGGTCCTAGTACTTCCTGCATGATTTTGGTTTTCCGAGTGTTTTAAAATTTAATTGAAGCTTTAGGCTGTTTTTTATACATTTAAGATTATGTTGAATATTTCCAAGATAGTATACGAGTGAGTTTCGGTGATTTAGGTAATCGATTCTCTGGGTGCCTAGGCTAAGTTGCTTATGGAGCCTTAGTATACTTTCTCATACTCCCCGGTTGCTTTCTTTTCTTCGGAGAAGGTATGCAATCCCTTTCCCTCTGTTTAAGCCTTGGGCTTAAACCCTAGTGGTTTATCTGAATTAACTTTCGATACAACTATACTGGGGTGTTACTGTACCTCCCTGTTCAAGTAAGTCTGGCTTCAGAGAGGGACAGAACATCAGAGTTTTTTAGTCTGAGTCTGTGTTTGGCTGGCTTGGGGTAGAGTCTCCCTCGCTGGCCTGACACAGACATAGGAGGCTTAACCTCCTTAGGTCACTGCCGAAGGTTTCTGTACGAGATGATTCCTTCTTTTGTGATCTAGCAGACTAGTCCTTGTTGCTTTTCTTGGTGGGAGGATAAGATCCTTTCCCTGGGAGTAGCAACACCTTCCTTGCTTTGGTTCAGTTGGGGCTGGCAAGTATTGCTGGCCTATCTCCTTGAATCTCCCTTAGCCTAAGATGAGTTTTCTTGGCTGCGGGTGATTCTTCACTAAAGCAAGGTTGGTAGGACCCTTTTTTGTCCCTTCCCCCTCTATCTCCGTAATGGCCTAGCCATTACAGTACTGTATGTCATTCTACATCTGGACCTAGGATAGGTTAGGATGTGGAATTGACTCAGTCCCTTGCCGGGCGGCAAAGTCTGCCGGCTGGCAAGGGTCTTCTGCTTGAGTGCTGCCCGGACCTCCCTTGGTCCCTCATCCATGTCTGCCTGTAGAGCCAGACGACATTGTTCAGGAAGCCTGAATTAGATTCTCCCCTTCCTTATATGCACTCTTTCGGATTGCCGGGCTTGGAGGTAGTTTACGCTCTTATCCCAGCATCCATTCTGTTTTCTTCTAGTGCTGTTCCCGACCCGGCTGCCGGCCTCATAGGCCGGCAGCCGGGCAGTCGTAGTCCTCTGGTTCTTTTGCTGCTGGCCGGCATCGGTTGTTTACCTTTGCCGGCCGGCTATTGTCAGCCCTTGTCTGCCGGTCGCTATGAGCAGTGGCCGGCAGCCGGGTACTACCTTGTGTAGTTGCCGGCCGGCAGTCATTGCCGGCCGACATTGGCTGTTGCCGGCCGGCAGTTCAGTTACTGCCGGCCGGCACATGCATTTAAACCAGCGTTCTGCCGCCTTATAGCTGTGAAGTAGTATACTTTAAAGCTAGTTATGGTGTGTTGCCGGCCGGCACATTACCTTCTATACTGTACCAGTATTCTTCAGTATAACATATACTGTAGGAAGAAAACTATAGTATAAGTTTTGGTACAGCACTGTGTGTTCTAAAACTTTTGTGTTGTCTTGCACAGCCCTTTGGTGTTGCCTTACAGACAAGAAAGTGAGTTCTTTCTTGTCTATTATCCAGTATTTTAAAATCATATCTTAGGTGTGAGCTCCAACTGTTTCCTCTGGAAAGTTTTCATTGGTTACTCTAGGACAGATTAACCATACGATTTTATTATCTGGAAGGCTGCAACAATTGGTTGTGCGGGAAAACACAAGTGTGTGTCTTTCCTTTCTGATTTGTTATGCTAACTGTGCATATCCAGTGATACGTAGTTCACTTAATACTCATGGAAATTTCTTCTCTTTGCAGGAGGTACGTCCGAAGTGCGGAAGTGCTTTCTGCAACGTCCGCAGTAAGAACTTTTGCGGACATGAGTTATGTAGGAGGCACGCAGCATGCGCTGTCTGCAAGGGTGATCTCCGGTATTGGGACCCCCAGGTATGTACCGTGTGCTCTAACCTGATTACTGAGGCTTTTGATTCCCCTAGGACAGCGGAATCAAGGGATATAGTTATGGAGAAGCTTCGCACCTGGGTAAGGGGCTTCCAGAAGAACACCTCTGGACCTTATCTTCCAAGTGAGAAGATGAGGGCTTACCTTTTCCCTAGGGCATCAGTTGATGCAGTGATTCCCCAGCATCAAGAGGAGTTCCCCCTAGTTCAGATCCAGGTGGATGCTGAAGTCGCGGTCGCCTTGCAAGACATCCAGTTGGACGACAGGATGTCAGACGTGTCCGAGCGTCTGGAGGAAGACCTCCTGGCAGGAGGCCAGGATGAAGATCAAGCCCCAGACATTGTAGAGGAAGAAGCCGACGAGGTGTCGGCTGCTCCGGTTTTGATCCCTGAACCTATTCCCTCAACATCGTCCGCTCTCCCAGTAGAGCTGGGACAGGCCCTCTCCTCCATTGTTGGAATGATCCAACAAATGCAGAAGGAGAATATGGAGAAGGCGGCTGCAATGGAACTGCAGATGCAGAAGCTTGCAGCATCACGTGGGCCCCAGAAAAGGCTCATTGTGAAAGACCTTCCCTTGTGCTCAGATGCTAACCCGTGGAGATATGCTGAGCACATGCCGATGACGACTGGAAAGATCGTCATGTCGGATAAACTGGGTTCAGTTCCCCTTGAGGAGGTGGAATTCTGGCCCAGCAAAGGGTCATATCCGGACTGTTATGTCCGGTTGAGGAAGGAACCAGCTTCAAAGGAGGAGACAGAGCCGAAGGAGGTCATTGTGATGGGCCATGCTAAGGCTCAAGCTTTGCTTTCATCTTCGATGAAAGAGAGGGGCTTCACAAACTCAAAGGTAGCTACATTGAGTAAGAACCTCCCTTCCTTTGTGTCCTCTCCGGCTAAAGCCTTCCCCTTTTTGCAGAAAGGGTTTGCGGCTGTATTAAAAGCAGTCGAGGCTGGCAAGCCTTGCCCCTCCCTGGAGGAGTGTAAACCCTTGTCGCTGGCCCTACCCATGGACCACAAGAACTTGAAGGCATCCATCTTACCTTCTCAGTCGGGAAGTTGGAGGCTGATATTGCCGGACGTCAGTTCGGTGAGAACCTCCCTAAGCTGTCTGACTTTCTTTTGCGGAGAGAGCTCGAGACAAAAGAAAGACTGGCTGCCTCAATGTCTCTTCAGACAACTCTTGAGACAATGGCAAGTGACCCCAAGGTCCATGAAATGTTCTTGGTAGTGGCCAAGACTCATCTGGCCACAGTGACGAAGGATCTTTACAGCTTCGTCAGGGCGAGGAGAGCGTGTAGGGAGTTCGTGTTCACCTCAGCTACGGTGAGGCACGAGCCAAGGAAACTAATCTCCTCCAACATTTGGGACAAAGACCTTTTCCCTAGCGAATTGGTCAAAGAAGTTGTGGATAAGGCCGCCACGGAGAATAGAAATCTTCTCCAGAAGTGGGGCCTGTCTATCAAGAGTAAGTCTTCCCCGGATGAGGGTCCCCAACCAAAGAGGAAGACTAAAAGAACTAGGCTACCGTCCCGGCCAGCCAAGCCAGTTGAACAGCAACCGCAACAGCAATTGCCGATGCCTTCAGTGCCCCAGATGGTGGCACAAACCCCGACCACTTTCCAGTGGGTACCCCAGGCCGTGTCGACGCAGTCCCCGGCATTCAACCCAACGTTCGAAGGGCAGTCAACTTCCTTTCGAGCAAAGCCTAGAGGAACAGCCAGAGGCTCGTCTAGGCGCCCCTCAAGGGGAAGGGGATTCAGGGGTGGTCGCGGTCAGGGAGGCAAGACCTCAGGACGGCAGTCCAAGTGAGGTGATACGGTAGGAGGGAGACTTCGGAATTTTCGGGATCGGTGGACCTTCGATCCCTGAGCCCACAGCCTACTCAAGAATTGACTGGGCTGGAGCTGGTACAGCACTCCACCCCGTGACCTCGGTTTTTCCAACACTCCACCCCCGTTCTGGAGGAGTACATCCAAGATTTGTTGGAGGAATAAAGTGATCCGAAAGGTAAAGTCCATCAAATTCCAATGGAGGCTGTTTTGTGTTCCCAAGAAGGACTCGGGAAAAACTCAGAGTCATTCTGTACTTGTCGCCACTCACCAAGTTCATAGTGAACTGCAAGTTCAAAATGCTAACACTGCAACACATAAGGACCTTACTGCCCAAGAGGGCATATACCGTCTCCATAGACTTGTCAGACGCCCATGGCACGTTCCAATCAACCGTCGACTCTCCCCCTACCTAGGGTTCAAGCTACAACGAAGACTATACGCCATCAGAGCCATGCCATTCGGGCTAAATATAGCTCCAAGGATCTTCACAAAGCTTGCGAGCGTAGCTCTCAAGCAATTACGCCTAAAGGGAATTCAGGTAGTAGCCTACCTGGACGACTGGCTGGTGTGGGCAGCATCCAAGACAGAATGCTTGCAATCTTCCATTCATGTGATCCAGTTCCTAGAGTTTTTAGGCTTCAATATCAACAGAAAAAAAAAAGTCTCGACTTTCTCCATCTCAAAAGTTCCAGTGGCTGGGAATCCACTGGGACCTAATGTCACACCGTTTCTCCATCCCGGCGAAGAAAGGAAGGAGATAGCGGGTTCTGTCAAGAGACTTCTAGATTCCGAAAGGATATCAAGACGCGAGCAGGAGAGAGTACTGGGTTCTCTCCAGTTTGCTTCGGTGACAGACCCGGTGCTAAGAGCACAGCTAAAGGATGCGACCAGAGTTTGGAGAAGTTATGCATCAAACGCGTGAAGAGATCTGAGAAGACCAGTTCCGTTTCGTCTACGTACTCTTCTCAGGCCTTGGTCCCAAGCCAGACATCTAAAGAAGTCGGTTCTTCTTCAGCCACCTCCCCCGTCGGTGACAATTCACTCAGACGCCTCGAAGGAGGGATGGGGAGGTCACTCTCGTCGGAAAAAAGTCCAAGGGACTTGGTCCAAGCTATTCAAGACCTTTCTCATGAACTTTCTATGGCAGTGCTCCTTACCTTAAAGAAAGTCTCCCCGCGTCAATCAATCCACATATAGTGGGTGCTGGACAACGAGGTAGTTGTGAGATGCTTGAATCGACATGGATCAAGGTCACCACCTCTCAGAAGAAGTGGTACCTTTCGGCAGTTCACCTTCAAGTAGTCCGCAATGTGACAGCGGACGCTCCATCCAGGTTCACACCGATAGAGTCGGAATGGTCTCTAGACGCAGGATCATTCTCCTTCATCTTGAGTCAAGTCCCAGAACTGCATATAGACCTCTTTGCGACGAAAGACAACAAGAAGTTGCCCTGTACGTGTCCCAGTACGAGGACCCCCTTAGCGGAAGCATTGGACGCGATGTCCCTCGACTGGAACAGATGGTCCAGGATTTATCTGTTCCCTCCTCACAACCATCTGTTGAAGGACCTCAACAAACTGAGATCTTTCAAGGGGGTAGCGGCAATAGTGGCTCACAAGTGGTCCGAACAGCGTGTGGTTCCCCCTGGCATTGGAACTACGGCTGAAGTTTCTACCGCTACCAGATCCAGTTCTGACCCAGCGAGTCCAGAAGTCTACTGTCTGCGCTTCATTACAGAAAACCCGGACCCTGCAGCTCATGATTTTCTCTCCCTAGCGGTGAGAAAGCATTTCGGGATTTCGAAAGCCAGTATAGACTTCCTAGAGGAAGGTATGTGCAAATCTACTAGAAGGCAAAAAAGTTTCGAAAGCCTTGCGCTAGGCTCAGACCTTCAGCACCTCCAAACCCCATTTCATGGTCTTTAGACAAAGTTCTTCATTTCGCTTCTCTGTTGAGCAATGAGGAGGGTGCGTTAAAGGATTTGACCCAAAAAGTTATTTTCCTATTTGCACTCGCGTCCGGGGCCAGGGTTAGTGAGATTGTAGCCCTCTCGAGAGAGGAAGGTCGTGTTCAGTTCCTGATGGGGGAGAACAACCTGTTTCCGGAGCCTACTTTTCTCGCCAAGAATGAGTTACCAACCAACAGGTGGGGTCCCTGGAGAATCTGCCCTTTGAAAGAAGATGCATCTCTATGTCCAGTAGAATGCCTAAAGGTCTATCTCCATAGAACTTCAGACTTCAAGGGGTGGTCAACTATTCAGGGGAGAAACATCAGGCTCAAATTTATCACTGAATCAACTCTGGGCGAAAATCACATATTTTATTCGCAGAGCGGATCCTGACAGTACACCCGCAGGTCATGATCCGAGGAAAGTTGCTTCATCCTTAATTTTCCTTAATTGTATGGATTTTGAACATCTTCGTTCATACACTGGCTGGAAGTCTTCCAGAGTGTTCTTTCGTCACTATGCGAAGCAAGTGGAGCAACTAAAGAGTTCTGTGGTAGCAGTGGGTTGCGTCGTTAACCCTGCTGTTTAACTCTGCGAGGAACAGTGGTTTTAATTGGGACGATTATTTCCAGGGTGAGTGTGTAGTTACATACTGTGCTACAAACTAAGTGAGGGCACTTAGGTGCCCACGTTGACTGTTCCACTTCCAAAGGTGAACCTAGCATAAGTGCAGACATGTGTGCCGAGCGTTTCTAACGCTATGTAATTGATTAGTAATACAGACTTTTCTGACCTTGATACATCGGTATGTTAAAAGTGGCACTAATGTTTTTCTTTCAGATAAACAAGTTTCTGTTTACTATCATACTTATGCTTTTAGTTTTGGTTATCCTCTTCTTATATATATATATATATATATATATATATATATATATATATATATATATATATATATATATATATATATATATATATATATATAATTGTTGATAACCTGTCTGTTTATTGTCTGTCAATAAACTTGTTCTTGAGAGCCTTGCGTCTCCTTCACCTGTGTCAATTTATTGATATAATTGAGCATTCATTCTATGTATATTTATCTGGAATAATTCTAATAGATTGGTCCTTCATGCAAGCTATGTTGCATTGGTTTATGCTTTCCCTTAGCAGGAGGATTCCACCCCATAAGGGGATGGTGGTGGATTTACAGCTTCCTCCTATGCGGATATAAACCTTTGTCCAATACAAGTATTGTGCGGAAAACTGGTCGATATTTCATATTGACGCAGTGGTTCTTTACAAACTATGCTTTACTTAATATAGGGTGAGACCACTATATTAGCTTGCCTGGTATTTATACATAGGTATATGTACTCTTCGAGACTTTTCCAGAGTCTAGTAGGACTCTTCCCTGTAGGGGGCAGGAAGCTCTAACATGGTTTATGGTTAGTTGAAAAGATATATAACGGTAACA
>NC_090758.1:41275714-41278214 GCF_036898095.1 Palaemon carinicauda
TAGTATTTTTGAATGAGATGAATTATGTTAAAGAAATAATAGTGTATAACATGGGAATTTCAGACCACAATGTCATAGAATTAATAGTCCATTCCAAAGCAAGTGATCGCAGAATTAATCAAAGCACAAAACGTTGGGAAGGATATGGAAAATTTAATTTTTATAGTAAGAATATAAAATGGTCAGAAATAAATGAAGAATTGAACAAAGAATGGAAAATTGTATTCGTAAGTCATAATATACAGGTAAATATGGATATAATGTACAAAATACTGGAGAAAATTGTTGAAAAATATGTACCGGAAAAAACAATAAACATCACATGCATACCAAGAGACAGGAGAATCTTATTTCAGAAAATTAGAAAGTGAATGAAAAATGTTGCAAAAGAAAAATATGTATGGAAAATGATGGAAATAAAAAAAGATAGAAAATGCAGAACATAAGATTATACAATAGAAAGAAAATTAAAAAAGGGACTTAAAAGAAAGGGCACTTCAAAATATCAAAGAAAACCCAAAATACTTTACTCCTATCCAAAAAAGATGAATAAAGGGAGATTAGAAATAGGTCCTCTACGAATTGAAGTACAGTTAACGAATAAAAAAAATGAAATATGCAACATATTAGCAGAAAAAATATATGAGTGAGTTCACGCCAAAAATTGCGAATGAGAATAATGAAACAGAAATGAGAGAAGAAAATGGTGAATATCTAACGGATGTAGATATTAATGAAGCAGATATTGTGCCGGCTATAAGCGAAATTAAAAATGGATCGGCAGCCAGACCAGATGGAGTTCCAGCGATTTTGTCAAAAAAGACTGCAGGCACTGTCGCGGAGCTGCTTGCAATACTGCTAAGACAAAGTGTAGATATGAGCGAGATATATGTTAAATATAAATTAGCTTATATAACCCCTATTTTCAAAAGTGGATCAACGCTAGATGCATGCAATTATAGACCTGTTAGTCTATCATCGCATATTATGAAAGTGTATGAAAGGGTAATAAAAAAGGAAATAATGAATCATTTGGTTGAAAATAATTTATTTAATATAGGTCAACACGGTTTTGTGCCCGGAAAAAGTACACAAACCCAACTGATAGCACACTATGAAAACATATACAAAAATATGATAAATGAAAAAGACACAGATGTGATCTATCTAGATTTTGCAAAAGCCTTTGACAAGGTAGACCATAATATATTAGAGAAACAAATGAAAAAGCATAATATTGTGGGAAAGATAGGAAAATGGGTAAAACATTTTCTGCAAAACAGAAAACAGATAGCTGTTGTAAATGACGAGAAATCAGATGAAGATCAGGTAATATCTGGTGTGCCGTAGGGTATGGTATTAGCTGCACTGCTGTTGTTATTATGATCTCAGACATACCCTGTGATGTTAAAAACTCTGTCGTGAGAAGTTTTGCCGATGACAGAAGAATAAGTAGAGATATTAGTTGTGATGCAGATAAGAACTCACTACAGAGAGATCTAAACAAAATATATGAATGGGCGAAGATAAATAGGATGGTATTTAACTCCGGTAAATTTGAATCGATAAACCATTGAAACAGAGAAGGAATGGTATGTGCCTAAAGGGGACCTAATAACGAGACAATCGTAAACAAGTAACCAATTAAAGACCTTGTTGTAATGTTAACCAGGAATATGTTACGTAACGACCAAATAGCAACACTGTTGGCTAAATGTTAAGCAAAAAAGGGAATGATATTCAGACACTTTAAAACTAGAAAAGCTAAACACATAATTATGCTTTACAAAACTTATGTACGTAGTACACTCGAGTACTGCAATGTGATATGGTACCCACACTACCAAAAGGATATTGCACAAATAGAGAGTGTAAAAAGGTCCTATACTGTTAGAGGAGAAGAATTTAAGAACCTTGACTACCGGGAAAGACTGAAATTTTTAGAACTATACAGTCTAGAAAGAAGAAAACGCTATATGATAATACAAGCATGGAAGAAAATCGAAAGAATTACTGAAAACATCATGGAGCTAGAAATATCAGGAAGAGCAAGCCGCGGTAGATTTATAGTGCCAGAAACTATACCAGGAAAACTAAGGAATGTGCACAGGACATTGATCCACTACGCACCAGCATCAATAATGCAGCGACTATTTAATGCGCTGCAAGCTCATCTAAGAAACATATCAGGAGTGAGCGTAGATGTGTTTGAGAATAAGCTCGATAAATACCCAAGATGCATCCCAGACCATCCAAGACTGGAAGATGCAAAATACACCGGAAGATGCATTAGCAACTATCTGGTGGATATACGAGGTGCCTCACACTGAGGGACCTGGCGGAACCCAAATATGGAATGAGGCAATAAAGTAATGCTCTCTCTCTCTCTCTCTCTCTCTCTCTCTCTCTCTCTCTCCTCTCTCTCTCTCTCTCTCTCTCTCTCTTTCTCTCTTTATATATATATATATATATATATATATATATATATATATATATATAT
>NC_090758.1:41285714-41305714 GCF_036898095.1 Palaemon carinicauda
TCATTGGGCTTGGATGCCATAAATCTGCTCTTAGAGCAGTTTGATAGCGATGTGGATGATGCATTGGAGATCGATGACGTCACTGACGATGAATTTGTCAATATTGATGAGTTGGAGCAGGAGGTCAGGCAGAAACAGGAGGTGACCCCTAATCCTGAAATCATCGGCTTAGGGAAGGGAGATGGAGAAGCCGACGACGATGTGGGGGAGGAAGAGGGGGTTGGGGCTTCTGGTTCTCTTGTTGTCCCAGCCAGCACAATAACAACTCCTGTGCCATCTACTTCACGTGGTCAGCCCCCAGTAACGGTACCTCAGCTCACGCCAGTGGAGGAGAAAAGCAGAAAGAGGAGAAGGGGGAATCTACAGGCAGCCAGGGGGACGGCAATCACCCAGATATATGCTGAATCGGTTCAAGGTCGCGACGGTACTGTTTGGCATAGAGACCCAAATCCCACCCTCCCCCATATGTTCACACCAAGGATTAAGCCTGGGGGTCTACTTCTCTCACGTTGGGATCGAGCAAAGTGTCCGACATTTTCTCGCTCTTTTTGAGCGACCGCATGCTAGCCGAGGTTTTTTGCATTCTAATGAACGCCTTGCCCTATTGAGGAGTCATTACCATCATAAGGGCAACGTTGCCCTGAGGGATATTGACCTGAGGGAACTAAAGGCGTTTATTGGTATCCTAATAATGACGGCAGTGCGGTCGGACAACCATACACCGACCTGGGACATGTGGAACCTCACAGAGGGAAATCCTTTGTACAGATGTACAATGAACGAGCGTCGTTTCACCCTGTTGGTGAGGGTTCTTCGCTTCGATGATTCGGCCACCAGAGCAGAGAGGGTGAAAATGGATAGCCTCGCACCCATTAGAAAACTCTTCGATCACGTGGTGACCAATTGTCTAAGCAATTATAGCCCAGGACCACATCTGACTGGGGATGAACAGCTTGTCCCTTTCCGGGGGCTGCTAAGTAAAATTCTTTGTTTTTTATATTTGCACATGTTATTATTGTTTTGTATTTATAAAAAAAATTTTACTTATATATATATATATATATATATATATATATATATATATATATATATATATATATATATATATATATATATAGACATTTGTATATACATATATATATATACATATACATATATATATATATATATATATATATATATATATATATATATATATATATATATATATTTATATACATATATATATATATATATATATATATATGCATATATATATATATATATATATATATATATATATATATATATATATATATATATATATATATATATATATATATATATATATATATATACATATATATACATATATATATATATATATATATATATATATATATATATATATACATATATATATATATATATATATATATATATATATATATACATATATATGTATATATATATATATATATATATATATATATATATATATATATATATATATATATACAGATATATATATATATATATATATATATATATATATATATATATATATATATATATATATATATATATACATATATATACATATATATATATATATACATATATATATATATATATATATATATATATATATATATATATATATACGTATATATATATATATATATATATATATATATATATATATATATATATATACGTATATATATATATATATATATATATATATATATATATATATATATATATATATATATATATATGTATATATATATGTATATATATATATATATATATATATATATATATATATATATATATATATATATATATATATATGTATATATATATATATATATATATATATATATATATATATATATATATATATATATATGTATATATATATATATATATATATATATATATATATATATATATATATATATATATATATATATATATATATACATATATATATACTTCTGAGTGAGAAGTTTTACACCCAAGTAAATTTACGAGACCTCTAGTATGCATGTATTTTTTTTCTTTTAATTTCATAAAGATAAATTAAGTTAATATTTTTCTAATCGAAACATTTCGAGAATTTAAGCTGAAGGTTACCCTTAAAATCCCTCTGGTGTTTAAGAAAAATGAAATTAAAATGGATGTTATGTACAGAGAAAGCATGGACTTGAAAAAAGAGATTTGTGAACTTGAAAAATTTGGTCATATTCAGAAAATCGATGGTAGTTTTGTCTTCCACCATTGTAGAAATTGTGGAGGACCTTTGCTTGGCCACATAAAGGATGAAAAGGATAGTGACCAAAATAGGAAATGGACCCAGGATGAAGTAGATATGATAGAAGATATTTTGTCTGCACATGGAATGTTTTCTGTAAATGTGGCACGTGTGGACACAAGAAAAACAGGTATTAAATGTGATATATGTAAAAAGAATTTCATGAACAGGATGGAAAAGGAACAGCATATCAAAATTATGCATAAAGATATTTCGACAAGTGTGGTAAAGGAAGGTGCTTATGATTTAACATCAATCATTACAATGGGAAAAACTATTGGTGAAGAAATTACCAAAGGATTGGAAGCGAAAAGATCAACATAGATTACTATAGCGAAACCTCCTTCAATCTGGGTGGATCAAACTTTTGAGAAGTTTTTTCAAGTAGAAGCGTGGAATACCTCGAACAAGGATGATAATTTTACGAAGTATACTGATTTAGTAGAGAGCCTGAAGAAAAATAATAATGTCAAAGATTTTGTTGTTTCTGTGTTATTGGATAAAACATCTGAGGCTCTAAACAAAAATGTAGCAGCAGTTTTGGAAATTCTTAAGCAAAAGTAGGCAAAAACTACAGAAGAGAAGTGTATTGATGTTCTCAAGTCAATCTTGGGATTTTCCGTAAAAGAAGAGGATACTAATGACACTTACTGGGACAAGTTTGAAGTCTTGATTTGTGATTGTTTGAGAGAGTAAGTTACTGTATATTTATATTACTTGTTAGGTGTTATGATGGTATAAAAAGCATATGATCGGGGGAATATCAATGAAGAAAAGAAAAGAAGACTGATGGATGCTATGGAGACGCATGATGGAACTGATAGGAGACCGCCAGAAGACAATGAAGTTTTTAATCTTCTGAAGATCGAATACAGAAAGTTAAAAATTGAAAATAATAAAAATATTAGAACTAAATTTTCAGGATCATCTGAGAATTTGTCTTCGGTTCACTATGGCAAAAATAGAAGTAGATGGCTAAATTTTAAGCAGAGGCCTGAATTTCATAGATTTCGTAGATCCGATTCTAATCCAGGATTTTGGAGGACTCAGTCTGGAACATATAGGAGAGCTCCCTCGCGCACACCATCCAGACCGGGATCATCTTCGAGGCAGTCGTCCAGTTTTAGACAATACTCCAATGGTAGGTCATTTTCAAATGGAAGATCATCTTCCAATAGTAGTTCTGTGTCAAATGATCGGAAACAGCAGAAAAATTTGACTGAAAGAGTGATTATGGTCGAAGAAAATGTAGCAAAAATCTTGGAAAAGATTGAAGAAATGTTGAAGAAAGGAAAGAATGTGAATTTTGTAAGTCTGGAAGGAGTATCAGAGATCATTCATGTATATATCAGCGATGTAATGTTTGCTAAAGAAGTTACCGAAGTAGGAGCTCTGATTTTGGATACTGGTTGTCCAAGTAGCTTAGTTGGAAAAAGTTGGATAGAAAAATATCTGAAGAAGAATGGTATTAAGAAAGAAAATTTACATAAAAGGAGATGTTTCCAAATATTCAGATTTTTTCCAAGTAGAATATATGAAAGTAAGGAAATTATAGAAATACCAATAACAATAAAGGAATCTGAAAAATCTGATACTTTCAGAAGGATTTTGCTTGGAGCTTTTGCACTGGATGCTGAAAATGTGCCATTGTTGTGTGGTAGAAATACTATGAAGAATGGAAAATGGATCTAAGTATGCATAGAGATAAAGTGACAATCAACATCGACACAACCCGTGAGTTCGAATGTATGTATACTGCAGGAGGTAATATGGTTCTTCAGCTGTATGAGTATAGAGAATTTTGGACTATAGACACCACTGTATTTTACTTGAAGAAAGAAGTAGATGTAGAGAGTTATGAGAAGGTGAAGAAGATTCCTGAAGTAGCCAACCACAAGAATGGAAATCAATTAATTCATGCATATAGGAATGCAGGAAAACTTAATGAGCAAATACGAGAAACAATAAAAGAAGTGTGTGAAAACTGCAATATATCTAAAAAATGCAAGAGATCCCAAGACACTCCTAAAGTTGCATTACCAATAGTTTTTTATGTTAATCAGATTGTAACCATGGACTTAAAACAATATGGAGAGACTTATGTATTATGGATGATCTGTTCCTTCACCAGATTTATTCAAGGAGCAGTTTTGAATGGTAAAACCACCGAGTCAGTGGTTGAATCTCTCAACACAGTATGGAACTGAAAGTTTGGGTTCCCTTTTCAAGGATACTGGGCAGATAACGGACCAGAGTTTAAGAACCACGAAGTTGACGAGTTTGCTTCAAAACTAGGTTTTGAAGTAAAATTTGGTCCAAATTACTCATCCTGGAGCAATGGAATAAACGAACGTAACCATTATTCTGCAGAAATGACGGTGAAGAAAATTCGAGAGGCAGATAAGAAAATGGATTTAAAGAAGGCTGTAGAGATGGCTGCTTGGAATCATAATACAAACACCAGTATTTTAGGATATAACTCTATGCATTTGGTGACAGGAAATGATCGAGAGACCTCACATGATCACCAAGCAATTCAGGGAAGCTGAATATTCTTCAAAGCTGAAAAAGGCTTCACAACATCAAAACAATAAATTTAATATCATTTACAAAGAGGGGGATATGGTATTTTACCAAGATAAAATGAAAAAAAGCCTGGTGTGGTCCAGTAAAGGTGTTCACGCACAGAGGAAGAGATGTTTACATTTGGGTGAATGGTGATTTAAAGAAAGTAGCCAGTTGCAAAGTACAATTTTGCTCTCAAAGAAATATTCCTTCGGAAATTTCAAGAGAAGCACACAACGAAGCAAAAGCAGTGGACTCTACTGCTAAAATGGCAGGGGAAGAGAAAATATCAGGGGATCCTCCAGCCAGTAATCTAAGAATGAAGACAATATCTCAAGATAATAAAGAGGAAACTGAGAAGGATTTCATTAGAGCATTCTGGTTGACTTAAAAAAACGAGTGTTTTTGTGAGGAGATAACAAGTTATATAGTGGAATTACCTGTTAAATATCACAAGATGCCAGAAGTGTTAGAAGTAAAGAAGAAAGAATATGAAATTTTGTTACATTTTGACACTTCCGGGGAAGTGGAAGATGTAGGGCAAGAAAAGATAGGCAGCAGATGGGTGATCACGAAAAAGGAGAAGCATGACGGACAAAAAACTGATGACAAAGGGAGAATTGTCGCCAAGGGATTTCAAAAACCCCAAGCTGATTGACCAACAGCTATGCGTGAAAGCATGAAAGTGTTCTTGTCCTTGGCTGCAAATGAGAATTTTGAGCTTCAGTCTATTGACATCAAAACAACATTTTTATAGTCAAACATACTTAACAGGAATGTATTTGTAGATCCTCCAAAGGATTTAAAAAAAGAAAACATTATTTGGAAACTCAGAAAACCATTATATGGATTGGGTGATGCCAGTAGAAAATTTTGGCTGAAAGTTCAGCAGATTTTCAAAGAACAGGGTCTGAAGACCGTGAGTGGGGATGAGGCATACTACTATCAGCAGAGTGAAGGAAATCTGATTGGTATGATACTTACTCATGTAGATGATTTTTCGATATCTGGTAAAAAAGGATTTGTAAAGAAAGTAACAGACTTGTGTAAAGAAAAATTACAAGTTTCAAAGATAGAAAAGAATAAGTTTCGGTTCATATGGATAGATATCATCAAAACAGAAACTGGAATAACAATCTCAATGGATGATTATGCGAGGAGTCTTGAGAAAGTGGAAGATATAAAAAAAAAAAAGCTAGTGAACTTTTGACTAATCAGGAACTGAAAGTATTTTGCAAGTATGTGGGAAAGTTTAGCTGGTTAGCAGCCAATACAAGACCTGAACTTTCTATCAGAGCATTGCAGATGTCCAAGAAAAATAGTAGTGCTACATTGAAAGCTCTTAAAAAAAGGTAAATTTTGTAATTAATAAGATGGGTGAAACCCAAAACAGCTAGTCCCAGAATAGCCAGTTCCAAAATAGCTAGTCTTAAACAGCTAGTTCCAAAATTGCTAGCATACCAAAACAGCTAGTTTACCAAAACAGCTAGTTCAAAAACAGCTAGTATGCCAAAACAGCTAGTTTCAAAATAGCTTGTATACCAAAACAGCTAGTTCCAAAATAGCTAGTATGCCAAAACAGCATATTTCAAAATGGATGGGTCTGAAATAGCTTGTTCCAAACACTAAGTTCTAATTGGTAACTCTTAATATGCGCTATCTAAAATAACTTTAAATCTGGGTTATCCAAAATATTTGTTTTAATTTGACAAGCCCATCAACATGAAAGTGATAAAACGGCAAAAAGGGGATGACCAAATATGTCATGAGGGATATGTTTATCGAAAGAATACAACCAATAACGAAACGCAAAACTGGAAATACGTAATCAAAGGCTGCAAAAGGACTGCTATAACTCCGGTTGATTTTAGTGATACAAGTGATGTAAGTTTGGGTCAGAATCATTCACATGCACCCGATATGCCAAAGAAAAAGTTACGATCGCCTTAAGTATGTTATGAAACGAAGCTTCTGGTTCAACAGCTCCACCACGTAGAATCATTGCTAAAATTACTCAAAATGATGATTGTGAAACTTCGTCTTGCATGCCAAAAAGAAAAGCACTTACGAAATGCATTCAACGAAAAAGGCAAAAAACAGAAGGCTACTTTCCAGAACCGGAATCACTTTCAGAAATCAATTTACCTGAAGAATTTGAAACAATTACTATAGGGAGTGCTAAAGAACGCTTTTTACTTCATGGTGAAAGTGATTCTCAGGAAACACTAATATTCGCAAGTGAAACTATGCTAGACATTCTTGATATGTGACGGTACATTCAAAATGGTTCCACAACTATTTTATCTACTGTACACGATCCACGCTATTAAAAGTGAATATTTATTTGCATGTCTGCATCTTGCTGACAAATAAAACAAAGGAAACATATAAAAAAGCCTTTAGTATCTTGAAAGAGAAGCGCCCAGACTTACAGCCAAAAACAATTACCACAGATTTTGAGAAACCAGTTATGGATGCTTTCAAAAGCATCTTTCCAAATTTACAGTTGCAAGGGTGTTTCTTCCATCTTCCACAGGCAATTTGGAGGAAAATTCACAGTATTGGGTTAACAAATACTTACGTAACTAACTGATATTAACTCTTTCCTTTATTGTAAATTGCTTGTTGCTTTAGACCCAGATGATATAACCAAAGCATTTGAAGAATTGCTGGACACACTAGAAGATCTTCAAATGGAGCAAGAAATGGAAGAATTGTACTGTCATTTCGAAGACACATACATTGGAAGACCTCAAAGAACAGGAGGAAGAAGAAAGCCACCTCTATGTTCACCAATGATTTGGAGCGTTGCACAAAGGTCGACAGATGGATTACCGAGAACCACAAACATGATTGAAGGATGGCACCGAGCGATTCAAACCCTATATGATTCCCCGTACCCTTCCTTATGGCGGTTTTTAAGAGGTATTCAGAAGAAAGAAACTATGCAGAGAAATAAGTTGACCTCTTATTTATCGGGCGAAAGGGAGACTACAAGCAAAAAAGCCAAAGAAATTAATGGGAGGATTCAAACTTTAAAACAAAGACTCCAAAATGAAGAAATGTCGACATTTGAATTCCTTCGTGGTATTACCTATCTTATAAAATACTGATTAGATATGAATTTTGAATAGTCTATTTCTTGTATATTGGTGTTACCAATGAATTTATTAAATTTTAATAAGTTTATTTCTTGTATACTGGCATTACCAAATAATTTTATGAATTTTAAATAGTCTTGCAGGGTTTTAAGTATTTTTTATTCCAGTTTTTTGTTCACTAGCTGTTTTGGTATACTAGCTAACTTAGTATAGTAGCTAACTTGGTATATTAGCTATTTTGGAACAAGCTGTTTTGGTATACTAGCTATTTTGGAACTAGCTGTTTTGGTATACTAGCTATTTTGGAACTAGCTGTCTTGGCATACTAGCTATTTTGGAACTAGCCGTTTTGTACTAGCTATAGAGGGACTAGCTATTTTGTCATACAATCGATAAGATAAATGATAGACCAAATAAAGTAGAATTTACAAGAGTTGACAAAAAAGAATATTTGAAGATATATGGATTTACAGATGCTTCGTTTAATACACATGAGAGAATCATATGTGGCAATCTGATTTTACTAGGAAGTAAGAGAAATAGACGTGTGGTCCCTATTAACTCGAAGTCAAAGACTATCCAGAAGGTATGTCATTCTGCAAAGGCGGCTGAAACCAGAAGTATGACTAAGATTATTGATAACAGTCAGTTTTTTGCGAGTCAGATTAAACAGTTATTATTTGGTCAGTATAGAAAGAAAATTCCAATCAAATTGTTCACAGATTCAATACCCATGCTAGAATCTGCTGGGAGTACCAAGCAGGTTGAGGAAAGGCTTCTCAGGAACAGCATACAGAAGATGAAGGACATGTTGACTGAGGGATGTATTGAGTCTTACAGTTGGCTGGATGGAAAGAAAGACATGATTGCAGATGTTCTAACAAAAGAATGTAAATGGAATGAAGATCTTGAAATGATAATGCAGGAAAATAAACTTAAGTTTGCAAGTAACGAGGATAATCTTATGAAATACAAAGATGGAGAGATCATGTTAATTAACAAGACTGAAAAGCAGGAAAAGGAGTAGTAACACTTTTACTGCTTAGATCATACCTGCATTAGCTATTCAGAATTGGTTTTGCCTGATGTCTGGTGCAGTACAAAATTACGTAATAATATCACCTTTCCTTCAATCTTTCTCTCTAGTGAATTTAGAATAAAAATCCCATATATTTTCATGACAATTGACGTAAGTAAGATGCCTCTGTAATTATTTTGTTTGCCATTTTCCCCGACACCCCTAGCCCCCTTTCATCAGGTTTTGTCTCTTCATGCCACATTTTACAAATAACTTATTAAGTATTATGGGATTCACTTAATTTTCAGCCATTTCTATCTCAGCAGTTATTCCACCATGACCAAGGGCTTTCCATCTCCTGAGTTTTTCAATACTAGCTTCGATTTCAAACACACTGAATTAATCCATGGGAACATCAAGATGCTCATCAGCTTCATGCATATCATTCAAATTATTCCCTTTGTCTTTCCTATTAATGACCTCACTTTGCCTTTCTTCATCCTCTGTTGTTAAAACAGACCCATCTCTCTTTTTAATGGCCATATGCTCCATCTACTTGGCTCCCATATAAATTTCATCAATAATTCTATGTGCAATTCTTACAACATAACTGCTCCCTGAGTTCATAGCTTAGTTAGCCTTATCTGCTTTCCTGTCTAAATATCACCACCCCCCCCCCTCCCCCTCATTCTTGGCTTTTATTTTGACCTCTATCGATACTGGATTACACACCCTCTACTTTGTAATTTTCCTTACTTCCTCGAAAACCTTCAACATTCAATTTCTGTCTTTGTTTCTTTTTATAGTATCCTAAGTATCACTTGATACCCATGGCTTTTCCTTTTAAGTGCATGTCCCGAAACCTGACTACTAACTACTGATATATGTCCTTAATACCACACCATTTTTCATCAAGTGTCTCTCCTTCATATCTCAAAATCTCTAATAATTCAAATAGATTCCTATATTCAATTGCAGATGTTTCTCTGTGATCATCTTGCACAAGCTTGGTTGTATCAAACCTAGGTATTCTATCTACATTTCTGTTGAGTGTTTTCAGTTTTAATTTCAGTGTGTCAACGAGGACCTGGTGATCACTACCAATATATGCACTTCACAGGCTTCTTACATTTCTGGCCTCCTTCTCTCTATATTAATTGTTATGTGATCTATTTTATTTCAGCAAATGCCACATGGTGAAGTCCATGTATATTTGTTGATGTCCTTTTGCTGGAAAAGAGTACCTCCAAAGACAAGATTTTCATTTGACGAGTTTCTGAACATCAACGTAAAGTGTTTCAAGAACTGTATAGAGATCACAAGCTTCTGAATCAACGGTTTTTAATCAGGTTTGGACAAAGAACCGCCAAATCCAATTATGGAAATAATTATTCCACCTTTCCTGACTGCAAAATACACTAGTCACCCTCCTTGTTACCCTGGTCATCAAATGTAATTAAATATAGGACAAAGAGGTCTGGAACTTTTTTTATAACATTCCAGCCACCCATTGAAATACTACAACTAGAGAGTTATTGGGTCCTTTGACTTGACTAGCCAGACAGTATCACATTGGATCCCTCTCACTTGTTACGTCTCCATTTTTCTTCGCCTACAAATAAACTGATTAGTCAGGCCTATTCTTTTCACAATCTGCTCTGTCCTCATAGAACGGACAGAACTGTGATTACCAGACAATTATTTCTTACTCAAGTGATAAACTAATGCAATGTAATTGTTCAGTGGCTACTTTCCTCTTGGTAAGGGTAGAAGAGACTCTTTAGCTATGATAGGCAGCTCTTCTTGGAGAAGATTAGTGCCGTAAGCTTCGGTACCATGGTCTTCCACTGCCTTGGGGAAGAGATCTCTCGCCTCAAGGAACTCTTCGGCACACTATTATATATTATATTTTTCTTCTCTTGTATTTTTTTAAGCTTTTAAAGTTTGTAATGCACATGGAAGGTCTGTTGTTATTGTTCTCAGCCTATTTTTTTTTAATTGTTCACTAATTCTCTTGTAGTTTATTCATTGTCTTAATTGATTTTCTAACTGTGGTGTTTTATCTTGTTGGAACTCTTGAGCTTATGGCATCATCACATCCTGGTTTTCTGACTAGGGTTGTAACGTGGCTACTACTACTACTACTACTACTACTACTACTACTTCTACTACTACTACTACTACTACTACTACTACTACTACTACTACTAATAATAATAATAATAATAATAATAACAATAATATGTGATGAGACAAAGGGTACAATCAGTGAGAGTAACGGTGGGAGGGATGAGGAGTTCTATGATAATTAAGGATATGAGGAACATGTGCACTAATATTGAATTCATGAAAGATTTCACTGGGGACATTTAAGGAAGTGAAAGACAGTCATTCTGAACATTTCAACTTTATTAGACAGAAGCAGCTAGAGGAGATGCAAAAAAAAAAAAAAAAAAAAAAAAACAGGGGGGGGGGTCAAAACAAGAAAATATTATAAGGCAGAGACAGTCAACGACAGTATCAGTAAAAGGGAAATGGTTAAATGAGGGGTCTCTTAAATTACGCTACCGCTTCTCTCTCTCTCTCTCTCTCTCTCTCTCTCTCTCTCTCTCTCTCTCTCTCTCCATGAAGAGAACACGTAGAACTACAGAAAAAAAAACAGATAAAGTATTCCAGAACCAATATCGACTCTAATGATACGTAGAGGAAAGAGGAAGGAAAATGGAAAATAGGAAAAAAAAGGTGAAGTGAAATTATGGATATGAGGAATAGGGAGAGCAGAGTACAGAAGAGAATGGGGAAGAAAGGAATAGGGCAAGGGTAACGATGACGACGACTATCAGAGAGGAGGAAATTAATATAGGAAAGATGAAAAAGAGGAGCTGATAAGGGAAGGGCAAACAAATATTAGAAGGCAGAGAACAGCAAGGACAGAGGTGGAATTAGCTCTCTCTCTCTCTCTCTCTCTCTCTCTCTCTCTCTCTCTCTCTCTCTCTCTCTCTCTCTCTCTCTCTCTCTCTCTCTCCAAAATATATGTCCTTTGACAGTGATGATTTAACAGTAAATGAGCAATACGTGATATAAAATGTTGAATACTCTGAGCGAACAAGATATAATGAGAGTGTAGGTCCTGTAGAGAGTAGGGTTCCCCTGCTGTAGAGGACCGGGGAAAAAAACAGCCGTCAGAATAAAAGTAAAGTATAAAAAATTCAAGTGTAATGATATCTTTAAAAATTGAAACAAGAACAACGAAAGTGTTAACAGCCCAGTGTCATTAAGCCTTACAAGCAGAGCATGTTCCACCTACTGATAATGCCAGTGAGATATGCATACCACGTTTCAGCACTTACGTGAACTAAGGAAATATCTGGTGTCGATAAATATCCAACATTTTAAACAGATAAGGCGACAATACAGTAAATTGCACTGTTACCAGATGGAGAAGAATATGGACTTCATACCAACATAATAATAATAATGATAATAATATTAATCCAAAACATTCCCATGATTTAGACAGATGGAGATGAATGGTTATATATATATATATATATATATATATATATATATATATATATATATATATGTATATATATATATATATATATATATATGTATGTATGTATGTATATATATATAAAAAGTAGCCGAAATTGCAAATATTTTCCATTATCAGATATAATGTCCTGCAGTGAACAATAAAGACCAAACTGTACAAATCTAGTGTCATGCATAAAATGAAAATGTTCTATAAAGTGAATAATCAATATCAAACAAGTCTACATTGATATCATTATGCATACACGTAGCACATTCAGCCACACCCCTACACAATAAGCACACCTTTGTGCTAATTTTCATTATCATAATTTTAAAAAAGATGTTAAAAAAAAAAATTAGAGCTAATAACTACAAATTAAGGCCGGTTGCTCATTCCAAATAAGACACCAAACCCATTACGATAAATCTTTTGTTGTCGTATCCACTTACTTGGTAATGGGAGTAGATTCCAGCTGGGTGAGGCCGATGCCACAGAGCCAAAATTGCCGTTTCATTCCGGTACCACATGATGAACCTCCCAGGTGCATTGGGTCCTGAAGGCAGTAGGGGGAGATTAACAAATGTAAGGTTTATAAACATGCATTAAAAAACACAATTTTCCGTTTGTTTTATAAAGAGGAAAGGACACAGTCCCTTCGAAAGCTAAAAATTTGTTTTTTTTTCTATATAATTTGTGGGTTTATTATTATTATTATTATTATTATTATTATTATTACTAGCCAAGCTAAAACCCTAGTTGGAAAAGCAAGATGCTATAAGCCCAAGGGCTCCAACAGGGAAATATAGCCCAGTGAGGAAAGGAAATAAGGAGGTAAATAAATGATGAGAATAAATTACCAATAAATCTTTCTGAAAACAGTAACAGCGTCAAAACAGATATGTCCTATATAAACTATTAACAACGTCAAAAACAGATATGTCATATATAAACTATAAAAAAGACTCATATCAGCCTGATCAACATAAAAGCATTTGCTCCAACTTTGAACTTTTGAAGTTCTACTGATTCAGCTACCCGATTATGATGATCATTCCACAACTTGGTAACAGCTGGAATAAAACTTCTAGAATACTGTATAGTATTGAGCTTCATGATGGAAAAGGCCTGGATATTAGAATTAACTGCCTGCCTAGTATTACGAACAGGATAGAATTGACCAGGGAGATCTGAATGTAAAGGATGGTCAGAGTTATGAAAATTTTTATGCAACATGCATAATGAACTAATTGAACGACAGTGCCAAAGATTAATATCTAGATCAGGAATAAGAAATTGGATAGACCGTAAGTTTCTGTCCAACAAATTAAGATGAGAATCTGCAGCTGAACCCCAGACAGGAGAACAATACTCAAAACAAGGTAGAAAGAAAGAATTAAAACACTTCTTCAGAATAGATTGATCACTGAAAATCTTAAAAGACTTTCTCAATAAGCCAATTTTTTGTGCATTTGAAGAAGACACAGACCTTATATGTTTCTCAAAAGTAAATTTGCTGTCGAGAATCACACCTAAAATTTTAAAAGAGTCATACAAATTTAAAGAAACATTATCAATACTGAGATCTGGATGTTGAGGAGCCACCGTCCTTGATCTACTTACAATCATACTTTGAGTTTTGTAAGGATTCAACTTCATACCCCATAATTTGCACCATGCACTGATTTTAGCTAAATCTCTATTAAGGGATTCACCAACCCCAGATCTACATTCAGGGGATGGAATAGATGCAAAAAGAGTAGCATCATCTGCATATGCAACAAGCTTGTTTTCTAGGCCAAACCCCATGTCATGTGTATATAGTATGAAAAGTAATGGGTCAAGAACACTACCCTGTGGAACACCGGATATCACAATCCTATACTCACTATGGTGCCCATCAGCAACAACTCTTTATGATCTATTACTTAAAAAATCGATAATAATGCTAAGAAACGACCCACCCACTCCCAACTGTTTCAGTTTGAAAACAAGGGGGTCATGATTAACACGGTCAAAGGCAGCACTAAAATCAAGGCCAATCTTACGAACTTCCTGACCACAATCAAGGGATTTCTGTACAGCATTGGAGATTGTAAGAAGGGCATCACATGCTCCAAAGCCTTTACGAAAACCAAATTGCAAAGTAGGGAGTAGATGAGTACCTTCAGCAAACCTATTAAGACGTTTTGCCAGATAACTTTCAATAACTTTAGATAATATGGGAGTTATGGAAATTGGGCGGTAATCAGTGGGACTTGAGCTACCACGAGCACATTTACAAAGAGGAGTAACATTACCAATTCTCCAACAAGTTCTTAAAAGCTCCTCTTCTTGCTAACTTGCGCAAAATAACAGATAACTTTGGAGCTAAGAAATCTGCTGTCTTTATAAAAAAAAATACCATTCGGGTCTATAACTCCATAAGCATTAAGGTCCTTCAACAGAGCTTTGATCTCACGAGATCGGAAAGCTAAACTAGTTAGTTTAGCCTCAGGAAAACAGGAATGAGGAAGTTCAAGTTTTTCATTACTCTGTTTACTGTAAAAAACATCAGCCAACAGGGTTGCCTTTTTTTTTGGACAGTGAGTGACTGAGCCATTTGGTTTAAGTAAAGGAGGAACTGTTGCATCTACACCAAAGAGTGCAGATTTAAGGGTAGACCACCATTTATGTTCCTGAGTTGTAACAGAAAGGGTTTCTTTTATGGTTAAATTGTACTCCTTTTCAGTTGAGGCATAAACTCTCTGAGCAAAAGCTCGAAGCTGAGTATAGTTGTTCCAGGTCAAATCTGATCTGTTACCCTTCCAACGGTGATAGGCCTCTTGCTTCTCCAAATAGGCACGTCTACAATCATCACTGAACCATGGTTTGTCATTCACTCGGTACCTTAGCACACGAGAAGGGATATGCCTATCAATTATGTTGACTAGATTCTCATTCAAAGGGACATCAGGATCTACACTACTATATAATTATGACCAATTCAAGTACAAAAGATCATGCAAAATCCCATTCCAGTCTGCTTGGGATTTCATATAAATTTTACAAGAGTTTGATATATCAGGGACAGGCTGCTCAGTCTTCACGACTAATGAAATCAAGGCATGATTAAATGTCCCGACTGGAGAACCAACCTTACTAGTTATAACGCCAGGGGAGTCAGTGTATACGAGGTCCAAGCTATTACCAGACCTGTGAGTAGCTTCATTTATAATTTGCTCACAGCCTGATTCAGAGGCAAAGTCTAAAGCTCCTAAGCCATGGCGATCGGTAGGAGAGATATATATCACCAACAAAGACAAAAGAAGCCTATCTGTCATCTCCTTGTATCTTAGCCATAATGGTAAGAAGACAATCAAAGATAGAATCATCCATGTCTGGATTCCGGTAGATCGAACACAAATAAAAGTTGTTATGCCTGCCACAAACTTTTATTACCTGAATCTCATGACATCCACATTGATAGCAGGACTTACGAGAAGCAGGATACTCGGTCCTAATATACACCGCCATTCCCCTGGTCTTAGGGATGGCATCACGTTTCAACATTATTGGCTTTTTAAAACCAGTTATAAGGAGCTCAGATGAGTGCCTCTTATTAGAAACCAAAGTTTCTGAGCACAAAAGAATATCATACTGTCTGGGCGCAACTGTAAGGTCTTGGATATTTTCATGAAGACCACGAATATTGCAATACAGAAAACGACATTGACGAAATCTAGGACGTACTGGTCCCGGATTTTCCTCAATGTCTCCAGAGAGCATAATAATTAATAGAAATAAAAATAGACATCATACTTAAAAATTAGACTAGCAAGAATTATAACAAAACCAATATGTACAGAATTATAAATAAAGTGATTGATGATACCCATAGACAATAGTAAAAAGTTGGAAAAACTGGTCAACATGGAGAAGCCGATACACCATGCAAGGGTAAATACCCTCCAGGATAGCCACTTCAACTGAAGGGAGGACAGTAAGGAAGGCTTTGAAAAGAAAAAGTCAGAAAAAGTAAAAGACAAACTCTTGATAAACCACCAGGCATCCAAGGCCCTTCCATTAAGCCTGCCCAACACACCAATTCATAAAAAAAACGAGAGCAAGGAAAAAAAATAAGATAGAATAGTGTGCCTTAGTGTACCCTTAAGCAAGAGAACTCTAACCCAAGACAGTGGAAGACGATGGTACAGAGGCTATGGCACTACTCAAGACTAGAGAACAATGGTTTAATTTTGGAGTGTCCTTCTCCTAGAAGAGCTGCTTACAACAACTAAAGAGTCTTTTCTACCCTTACCAAGAGGAAAGTACACTGAACAAATTGCACTGCAGTAATTAACCTCTTGGGTGAAGAAGTGTTAAGTATCTCATTGTTGTCAGGTGTATGAGGAAAGACGAGAATATGTATAGAATAGGCCAGACTATTCTGTGTAAGTGTAGGCAAAGAAAAAATGAGCCGTAACCAGAGAGAGGGATCCAATGCATTTCTGTCTGGCCAGTCAAAGGATCCAATACCTCTCTACAGGTAGTATCTCAACGGGCGGCTGGTGCCCTAGCAAATGTGAGAATCAAAATGTAAAAGAGGCATGGTGCTTAAATAAGTATTTGAATGCACATTGATAAAACAAAATAATATTAAATTATAAATAAACATTAAAAGCCGCAAATAGCTCATGAATGTTCACAAAACAAATGTGAATCATAAAAGAATAAGTTATTGAATGATTTTACTTTACCTGACATTTCATGGGGCTCTGAAAATTTCACCAACTTTAAGATTTAAAAAATTTCAAGAAGCTGGTTTTATATTTAGGATTTGAGTTTTTCTTTATTACAAACTCTTATCTTATATTTTTCTTTATTTATATATAAACCATATGTTTTGTTTATATATTTGTCATCTTCGATAGGAAATATATTTTTCTTCCCAAATTTATTTAGCCACCTCTATATGAGCCAAGCTTAACTCATTGAGATGGTTAATCTCCTTCCTTTTTTAATAATAAATAATAAATGATGAATAATAAATAATAAATGATGAATAATAAATAATAAATATTAAATATCAAATAATAAAAAATTAATAATAAACAATAAAAAATAGATAATATGTAAGTGATAAATTAATAACCAATAAATAACTAATAATGCATAAAAAAACAAATAATGATATTTAATAACAATTAATAATAATAATACCAATAGCAGAGGATATAGAGCATGATTTATTAATAAGAGAAAATTCACATATTAATGAATCCAAAAACCCATTGGAATAAGAAGGGAATTAGAGGGGCACTCAGTAGAGCACAGAGCTCTGCCGGACGCAGCTGCTTATTTCTCGACCTTTTGCTTGACCTTGACCTTTAACCTTAAGGTGTATTAATCAGCGTGGATTTTCAGGCTCTCAAATATGCACCAAATTTGAAGTCCCTGTGACATCAATGTCCAAATTGATGGATGATTAAGTTAATTGGACATTTTTCTTGACTGTAACCTTGACCTTTCATCTTGACCTTCCAAAATATAATCATTTATAGCTATTTACACAACACTTAATCCCTGCAAGTTTCATTACTTTACTATTAGAATTGTGGCCAGGAAGCTGTTCACAAACAAACACACAAACTGTGGCTGAAAACATAACCTTCCATCTTCGTTGGCGGAGGTAACCAGACTCAAGCAAGATGAGACGAGACGAGACTCACTGGTGGTGAAAAGGACTGTGATGTAGGCGTCACTCTCTTTGGTCTCGTAGACGGTGTAAAGCTGCAACTCGCACGACGCCCCCGGCGTCAGATTCTTAAGGGCGAAGGTCATCTGGTTTTCAGAGATGGGGAAGCTGGCAATGCTGTTCTCGGACTCGGAGATTAGGGTGACCTTGAGCTTGAAGGCCGAGTAACCGCCCGTCTGAGGGGGATCCCATGATGCTAGGGCCTCCCGCACGCTCCCTATTCGATCGTTAGATTACTCGGAGATGATGGCACTGAAAGAGTAATAATAATAATAATAAAAATAATAATAATAATAATAATAATAATAATAATAATAATAATAATAATAATAATAATAACTAGGAAAATAAAAATAACAAAAACAAATTGAATAGAATTATAGGATTGATATTAACTTTGTCCGTATCAATTTTCATGTTGATATCTGCCAAAGGAAAGCCAAGGCAGACGTTTATCTCAGTACGGGTTGAATGGTTATTTTTGGTGGTGGAGTAATATAGTAATTTACATATCAAAATAAGAATTTCTGGGATTGATGAGAAAAAAAAAAACTTCATTTTACAAGATCGAGAGCAAATGATTGTGAATGCCCGTTGGATTTTTACACACAAACACATACATAAACACATAAATTATATATATATATATATACATATATATATATATATATATATATATACATATATATATATATATATATATATATATATAAATATATATATATATATATTTATACAGTATACATATGTGTTTGTGTGTAATAAAGAGATCTGACATTACTAAGGGATTTGTATATTGTATTCCATGCAATTCATGTGAAGAAATCTATTTTGGTCAAACTGTTAAAGCCTGGGAAAAGAGATTGAACAACATAGGAAAAGTGTCAGATATGCTCAAGATAATGATGCAGTCTTTGCCCATGTTAGAGATAAAAATCACCTAATTAATGATCATGTCCATAGAAATGTGTTCATTCAAATTACCTATTGAAAACAAATATCTTAGAGTCCAGTTTCATAAAAGAAACCTTTGATAACAACATGAATATTGGACAAATAATGTACAAAATTAACACATTTATATGTAAAAATATTTGCAAGATACATACAAAAAAACTTCCATCACTTAATGTAGAGCTGAATGTACCTGAGATAATTAACGATACTGTGAAATCAATAGTTAGACCTAAGCTACCATCCACTAATTGGCGCAATTATTCAATATAATATAATTAGTACTGTGGAACTATATAGTATTATGTTAGATAAAGGTAATGATATATACGTAATTGTATGTTCACGGTAAGAGGGTTATGCGTGCATAACTATATATACATGTTAATCATGTGTACAAGCATGTATACGTAAGTCTATGTATGTGTGAATATGTATACCTGTATATCTACACGTATGTATATGTTGATGCAGATATATATATAATATATATATATATATATATATATATATATATATATATATATATATATATATATATATATATATATATATTCAAACTGTTGGAACCTAAATTTGTGTGTACTTTAGGCTCCAGGGCCTTTAAATATGCGGCCCCGAGACTGTATATAATAAGCTACCATGAAACATTCGAATGATTGAAGACATTAAAGCTTTCAAGAGTAATCTGAAGACATTCTTATTTCATGGGTCCTTTGACAGTGACAATTTAACAGTAAATGAACAATACGCGATATGAAACGTTAAATACTCAGAACGAACAAGGT
>NC_090758.1:41318214-41320974 GCF_036898095.1 Palaemon carinicauda
GGGACGGATTTAAAGGGTAACGCCTTTATTGCGGCTGCGTTAAGATTTGAAAAGTAACTAGCTCATTACAGTTATGATCAGTAATTGCATTAATTGAAAACTGAAATATTTATAGACAGCTTAATAATATTTATAATAATAGTATCACATTAGAATATAAAAAAGCACCACAGGGATATTTTGTCTGGTATTACATACACACACACGCACACACACACATACACACACACATATATATATATATATATATATAAATATATATATATATATATATATATATATGAATTAAAAAGGAGGACTAAGAGTCTGGACAATATCTTTCAGTTTATTGGTGCCGATGTTTCGGGACTCATCCCTTTGTCTAGGCTAAAATGGACATATAAAACATTGGTATTATTACAGTTTCAACCATTATGGGAAATCTATTATATTAATATTTTTCCCGCGTTAAAGCAAGTCTTTTGTAGTATTTCTGTATAATATTATCTGTCGCAAATGCCTAGTTCTTTATATATCGACGATCAAACTCACGCTACTCATGTCTTCCTCCCAGACTTTTTCTAAGTCTCTTGTTATTGTTGACCGTGTCTTGTTTTTGCTTAAATGAGCCCTGTAACCACTATAATCGGCAGACAAACTAGTCCACTATGCAGTCTTACACGTTAGGCCAATCACAGCGCCTATCCACTATGACATCATACATGTTTGGCCAATCACAGCACGACAATACAACAGCGCGACAATACATTATCTTACGGTCTTACCCAGGCATTTCATTTCGTTCTTAGACATGGAGGCCATAGCAAGCACGTCATCTCATGTTGCACAAGAAGTTGAAATTCCATCTTCTTGTCCTGACTGTTTCCTAACTTACAATGAATTTGTTGTAACATATTCGGGGAATATTGAAAAACTAGTGGATTTGTGCCAGACACAATTTAATTTTACAAAATAAAAATTGTCCTGCATGTCAAGGAACCTTCGCAACGGCTTCACGTTTTCCTCAAAGCACCAGCACATCTTTCTGAACCAACAGTTTTAAGGTAAGCTTCATTAATTTATAGAGTATATTATAATGGTGATAGTATAACGATGTATATAGCAGTACCATCACTTTGGATTTGGTTTGATGGATGTGTTAGGTAGTGGCCCTAAGGGGGGGGGGGGGGGTCGCAGGGGATAGGCTTAGGTAGGGGTACAGGGCCCTAGGTTAGGTGGTTGTATTACGTTCGGTAGTGTCCCGAAAATCACTGTGGCCTTAAGGGGGGGTCAAGGGGGGACGGACCCCCCCCCCCCGGTAGGCCTAGGTAGGGGTACAGGGCCCCTAGGCTAGGTTAGGTGGGTTTAATAGGTTCAGTAGTGTCCTGAAAATCACTGTGGCCTTAAGGGGGGGGGGGGGTCGCAGGCGGCGGAGGGGGGCCCCCCCCCCCCCCCCCACCGGTAGGGCTAGGTAGGGGTATAAGGGGAGGGGTGGTGGAAGGATAAGTATTCATTTATTGCAAATATCCTTTGACGATGGCCCCCCCCCCCCCCCACCCAAAACCCCGGTTCCCACCTGGTGTCCCCCATAATTGTTGGGATGAAGTAGGGTCTTTCTGCATTACAAGATAATATGAAACAAAAACAATAAAAACACGGTTACAAACACTGATTTTTCTGGAAAAACTTGTTGTTTTAACTTCAATTACATAGTATATCTCTAAATCGGATGGTTTCCGGTTAAAATAAACGTTAAATCCGTTGGAACTACACTATTTCTGATGCAACAAATATAATTTTATTCCAGTTTCCCCATAATGGTTGAAACTGTAATTTTACCAAAACATTATAAGTAAAACTCAGTAAAAATATATTAAATACAAAAAAGACAGTCAAAATTAAAATTGAAATTATAAACACAGTTACAAGTAAAATCTGGAGATAAAATAAAATTAACTAAGAGAAAAGTATCTTAAAATTAAATGTACAAAAATTAAAATTGTCTAAGGAGACCAACCTGTCTGGAACAGACTAGAGAACTGAGTGACTGTCTGAAGGACAGCATTCAGAAAGAAAATTCTAAATTTGCCGGCTTAAGCGATGTGGAGGGGGACAGAGGATAATTGGCTGTTTAGTTTAGGAGCTTTTCTTTATCATTAACGACTCTAATACTAGTAGAAAGGAGTTGTTTGGCGCTTGATCAATGATTTCAAAGTTTTTATATGTAATGTTGGTCTTGCATTTACTTGCATGTTCTCTGATGGTTGAGAATTCTTTGGTTTTGAGCGCACATCCAGTTCTATGACTCACTCTCCTATGAGCGTCTATACGAACTTTCAGCAATCTTTTTGTGGAACCCGCATAATTTCCGAGATTACATCTCGGACAAGTAAACATATAGACCACTGAAGAACGCATTACATCGGGGAGAGAATCCTTAGTTCTAAACATAGATCCCACTGTCAGGAGATTATTGAAATTAAGTTTAAAATCCAGACTCGGAAAATTGTTTGAAATGACTTTTTTAATTTGTTTCCCATATTTTCCGTTATTAATAAAGGGCAAAGAGGCATAAAAAATAATTTTTGGTACTGTAGGAACTTGAAGTTTAGGTTGGTAATGGTTGGTCAGAAATTTGTTGAGTAATCTATAAAATATTTTAGTTGGAAAACAGTTATCCTTGAAATAACCGAACACTGAAAAGACTAAAGGATAATAGTACCATTACTAAACAGGTATACTTAGACCTATTTTCCTCCGGTTCCTCTTATGGTATATTAT
>NC_090758.1:41321474-41328974 GCF_036898095.1 Palaemon carinicauda
AAGAGGAAGAAGAAGAAATAGAAGAAGAAGAAGAAGAAAAAGAAGAAGAAGAGAACAATGAACAGGATATGTGTAAGGATGCAGAAGAAATCATTGATATAACCTATGATGCCATCCAACAACATACTTATGAAGAAATAAATTACCAGATGGAAACAAATAATAGACCCAAGAGACTCTACCCGGACCTACATAATTTTAGGGAAGAGCAAGAACAAGAAAAAATAGAAAAGAAGGATATAGTCTGCAATATGCTGAAAAGAGGGAATTGCAGATTTGGCGAAAGATGCTACTACAAGCATCCAAAGATATGCCATAATTATGAAATATATGGTAAATGTGCGTATTTAGACGGATATGGAGACGAATGCAGAGATCTCCATCCAAAAATATGCAAAAACCTAAAAGAAGGAAAAGGATGCATTTACAACAAAAAATGTCGATATATGCATCCTGCAGCCATGAATGAAAGTAAGAAAACACAGCAAACTGAAAAGAAAAATGAAAGCAAAAAGAAACAAAAAAAGAAACAAAAAAGCAGGCCGTGTATATACCGCGCTTTGAACCAAGCTACAAAGAATGCATCTATAATGCCAGGGGTTGGTGCAGATATGGGGACAGTTGCAGGTATACACACACAAATAATTATGAAGGCGAAAGAGCAAATATAATAGAAAAGTTGGATTTTTTAATGGCAGAATTCCGGGAAATGAAGAAAAGAACATCATATCAGAACAGGAAGGAAGCATGGGAGAATCCATATTATTACCAATATTAAATAATGGGAATGAAACACAAACCATAATAGTAATGAATGCACAGGGCTTAGTCACGAGTAACTCTAAAAGGAAAATAGAGTTCTTAGAAGAACTAACCCAAATTGAAAAAATAGATATATTAAATATAAGTGAAACATGGTATTCCCAAGAGACTGGCAGTGATGACCAGATAAAGGGTTTCCAAACTTATAGATCAGACAGAAAAAATAGGAATCAAGGGGGAACCGCAATATATGGAAGAGACATAAATCAAGGAAAAGTATGTGAAAAATACAGCAACGCAGAATGTGAATTGATTGCGGTAGAATTTGAATTTGAAAAACTAATGAATATTGTAGTTTACAGACCCCCAAACACTAAGGAGTTTGACATAATAATAGAAAAAATAGATGATATATGTAGAAACCATAAAGACTGGAATATACTCCTATCCGGAGATTTTAACTTTCCTTTCGGGGATTGGAAAGAACGGATAGAAGAAAGTGGTTGTATGTATACATATAAAAAAGATAGTAATAGTAGCGCAGAAGATAAGAGGCAATTTGAAAAGCTTCAAGATATGCTATTAGAACATAATATGCAACAAATAAACCACATTCCAACAAGAAAGGAAAATGTCCTAGATCTAGTATTTGTGAATGAGGTGAATTATGTTAAAGAAATGATAGTGTATAACACGGGAATTTCAGACCACAATGTCATAGAATTGATAGTTCATTCCAAAGCAAGTGATCACAGAATTAATAAAAGCACAAAACTTTGGGAAGGATATGGAAAATATAACTTTTACAGTAAGAATATAAAATGGTCAGAAATAAATGAAGAACTGAATAAAGAATGGAAAAATGTATTTATAAGTGATAATATACAGGTAAATACGGATATACTGTACAAAATACTGGAGAAAATTGTTGAAAAATATGTACCGAAAAAAAACAATAAACAAAAGACGTACATACCAAGAGACAGAAGGATCTTATTTCAGAAAATTAAAAAGTGGAAGAAAAATCTTGCAAAAGAAAAAAAATGTGTGGAAAATGAGGGAAATAAAATGTAAGATAGAAAATGCAGAACAAAAGATTATACAGTCGAAAGAAAATGAAAAAAGGGACTTAGAAGAAAGGACACTTCAAAATATAAAAAGAAACCCCAAAGTACTTTACTCCTATGCAAAAAAGATGAATAAAAGGAGAATAGAAATAGGCCCTCTAAGAATTGAAGGACGGCTAACGAATGAAAAAAAGGAAATATGCAACATATTAGCAGAAAAATATAAGAGTGAGTTCACGCCAAGAATTGCGAATGAGAATAATGAAACAGAAATGAGAGAAGAAAATGTTGAATATCTAACGGATATAGATATTAATGAAGCAGATATTGTCACGGCTATAAACGAAATTAAAAATGGATCGGCAGCCGGACCAGATGGAGTTCCAGCGATTTTGTTAAAAAAAAAATGCAAACACTATCGCGAAGCCACTTGCAATACTGCTAAGACAGAGTATAGATATGAGCGAGATATATGTTAAACATAAATTAGCTTATATAACCCCTATCTTCAAAAGTGGATCAAGACTAGAGGCAAGCAATTATAGACCTGTTAGTCTAACATCACATATATGAAAGTGTATGAGAGGGTAATAAAAAAGAAAATAATGAACCATTTGGTCAAAAATAATTTGTTTAATATGGGTCAACACGGTTTCGTACCTGGAAAAAGTACACAGACCCAACTGATAGCTCACTATGAAAACATATACAATAATATGATAAATGAAAAAGACACAGATGTGATCTATCTAGATTTTGCAAAAGCCTTTGACAAGGTAGACCATAACATATTGGAGAAAAAAATGAGAAAGCATAATATTGTGGGAAAGATAGGAAAATGGGTAAAAGAATTCCTGCAAAACAGAAAACAAATAATGGTTGCAAATGACGAGAAATCAGATGAAGCCCAGGTAATATCTGGTGTGCCCCAAGGTACGGTATTAGCTGCACTGCTATTTGTTATTATGATCTCAGACATAGACTGTGATGTTGAAAACTCCGTAGTGAGAAGTTTCGCCGATGACACAAGAATAAGTAGAGAAATTACTTGTGATGAAGATAGGAACTCACTACAAAGAGATCTAAACAAAATATATGAATGGGCGGAGATAAATAGGATGGTATTTAAGTCCGATAAATTCGAATCAATAAATTATGGAAACAGAGAAGGAATGGTGTATGCATACAAGGGACCTAATAATGAGACAATCACAAACAAGGAAGCAATTAAAGACCTTGGTGTAATTTTAAATAGGAATATGTTATGCAACGACCAAATAGCAACACTGTTGGCTAAATGTAAAGCAAAAATGGGAATGTTATTCAGACACTTTAAAACAAGAAAAGCTGAACACATGATTATGCTTTACAAAACTTATGTGCGTAGTACACTCGAGTACTGCAATGTGATATGGTACCCACACTACCAAAAGGATATTGCGCAAATAGAGAGTGTACAAAGGTCCTATACTGCTAGAATAGAAGAAGTTAAAGACCTTGATTACTGGGAAAGACTGCAATTTTTAAAACTATACAGTCTAGAAAGGAGAAGAGAACGCTACATGATAATACAAGCATGGAAGCAAATAGAAGGAATTGCTGAAAACATCATGGAGCTTAAAGTATCAGAAAGAGCAAGCCGAGGTAGATTAATAGTACCAAAAAGCATTCCAGGTAAACTGAGAAAGGCGCACAGGACATTAATCCACTACGCACCAGCATCGATAATGCAGCGACTATTTAATGTGCTGCCAGCTCATCTAAGAAACATATCAGGAGTGAGCGTAGATGCGTTTAAAAATCAGCTCGATAAATACCTAAGATGCATCCCAGACCATCCAAGACTGGAAGATGCAAAATACACCGGAAGATGTATTAGCAACTCTCTGGTGGATATACGAGGTGCCTCACACTGAGGGACCTGGGGGAACCCAAACAAAAAATAAGGAAATAAGGTAAGGTAAGGCTCTCTCTCTCTCTTTCTCTCTCTCTCTCTCTCTCTCTCTCTCTCTCTCTCTCTATGAATTTTAGCCCATCTGTGTAAGAGACAAGTTTGACTCATTGGGCTGGCAAATCTCCGTTTGATAATATAATCATCCACTAGATTATTTCCTTTCATCTCCCAGGTGAGTTGGTGAGAAATCCTTTTTTTTTTTTTTTTGTTCCCTCTAATATTCCCAATTCGTGATTTACTATTATGGATTCATATTGATAATCTCTCTGGATACATTTCGTATTCCTCTTCCGTGTTCTTGAAATATTCATTTGTGCGTGTTTGCATTTAGGCATTTCGTGTCTCCACCAATCTCGTCGGTCTTTAAAGTACGTTGCTCTCTCTCTCTCTCTCTCTCTCTCTCTCTCTCTCTCTCAGCAGCATCCCTGTAATGTGACCCTTATTTCTTCTTGGATACAGAGCTCCAGAGAAAGGAGTTGAATGTGATGACACTTTAATGACAGCGGTTTTGTGGTACCCAATGGGCATGTTAAGACTTGGCACTTGGCGAGAATCAACGATGTCTTTCACATACACCGGCATGTCCAATAATGGCGACCTAAAGATTAGAGCGTAAGCGTAGCTCACAACATTTACCTTCTGTAAAGAACCCATAATGTACGCTCCGGACACAGCGGACAGATAGGAAGAGTAGGTGGCCAGAAATAACAACTGTTTAGTATCTTCTCCGGATGCTACTGTCATTGATAATACTCTCAGCCAATATTCCTCATGAAGATCATGATCTTGCTCTCAGGGAGCGTTTTTCCAGTCAAGTACAGAGAAGAATAATCTCCCACCAGAAGTGGTCTTGTCAAAGGATGGAAGTTTATCATCAGAAAATCTAGCTTGTTGCATCCTCCCGAGCAGGTAAAAGTGTCATATTCTACTCCACATAATATCCAAAGAGAGGATTTCTTTATGGCATAACCACCGTTACCAAGTCACGTGAAAGTCCATCAATCACCCTGGTGTACCGTGCAGTACACTAGGAGCGAAATAATCTACTGATGATGCATCATTTAGGTTTCGTAATGATATTCCTTTACATTTCTTGGTCCCTTTAGTTGTTTTTTTTTACAACGTTTGCACATTAGAAATAATAATAATAATAATAATAATAATAATAATAATAATAATAATAATAATCATAATAATAATAATATAATAATTAAAAAGTACAGGAGGAAGAATACGTTATAATAATAATAATAATAATAATAATAATAATAATAATAATAATAATAATAATAATAATAATAATGATAATAATTAAAAAGTGCAGGAGGAAGAAGTCGTTATAATAATAATAATAATAATAATAATAATAATAATAATAATAATAATAATAATTATGAGAAAGTACATGGAGGACGAGTCGTCCATTGTACAATGCCAAAAGCTGTATCAAATAAGAAGCCTCAGAGCGTTGCAAAGGAAATCCCCATCACTCAAACCACGGAATTGCAAAATGCAATAAATGAAAAGATCAACACGGATCAGTACAAGTTGCAAGAGACGAAATTATAAAAAAAAAAACAAAAAAAAAAATTCTTGGGATGATATTTTTTGTTACTTACGAATACTTCCAGGATGTTTGAACTCAATTCTCTTTTTAGAAAGGATGAATTATCAATCTCAGGTGTCAAAATACTTCTGATTGCTGAATATTTTCTCAATTAGAATGGACATTAGGAATAACAGAATGGGTGCCTAGAGATTATAAACGTTTAAGATGAGGGAAGAGAAGACTGAATATCTCCTCAATTGTTGACTGATTATTTATCGAGGAATTCAAATTCAAGAACTGAACATTTTATTGGTGAAATCAAACTCGAAATCCCGAATATCTAATTGGGGAAATCCAATATGAGGGACTGAAGATTTTATAGATGAACTTAAATTGAAGGATTGAATAGTTTATTGATGAAATAAAATCCAGGACTAAATATTTTATCGATGAATTCAAATTCAAGGACAATAATTCATCGATGAAATCAAATCCAAAGGACTAAACATTATCGATCGATGAAATCAAATCCAAGTATAATAATTCATAGATAACATCAAATTCAACACTGATCCTTGCATCGATGAAATCAACTCTAAGGACAATAATTCATCGATTAAATCAAATATGAAGACTGAATCCAAGGCAAATAATTAATCGATGAAATCAAATCCAAGGACAGTAATTAATCGATGAAATCAAATCTATGGACAATAGTTCGTCGATTGAATCAAATCCAAGGACTGAACATTTTATCAGTGAAATCAAATCCACAGAATAGACATTTATCGTAAATGCAGTTCCCAACAGTAAATATTAATAAATGAATTCTTATATATGAATCTAATTTCCCGAACTAATTATTCATCAATGAATTCAAAGCCACTTTACGATGCATTCGTCAGTGAATTTCATTACTAGAGCAGAATAATTCTCAATAAATTCAATGTCCCAAACTGAATATTTATTGGTGAATTCACTTTTGCTAGCTACAATCTTTTTTTTTTTCTATATCTCCCGCGTCAAAGCTTGATGAACCCTAATACAGTATGGCCGTCTTGGGGTCTTTGTGGAAGAAGTACAAGTGTACTACCAAACTACAACAAACAAAGCAAATTTAAAAAACGAATACAGTGGGACGCAAAAATTGAAAAAGTCATTAACTTAGTCAATGCTTTCCCATAATATAAGAAACTATGAAGGCTCAAACGATAAAAACCTCATTAGCCCTTGATCTTTTTCTCTATACAAAAAGTGAAAATAAGGTATCCCAATCACTGGGAAACTCATTAATCCATGATTTTTTTTTCTTTTATCCAAACGTTGGAGAAATAGGATAACCAAAAGCTAGAACAGTGAGAAATCACAATTTACTTGGTTTCAAGTTACCATCATCAGGTAACTAACTTGAAATTATCAACAATCGTAATCATTAAATCTTTATTATTTTTCTATTATTCAAATAACGAGAATAGTAATACCAAAAGAATTCATTAAGTTAACAGCATATAATTAAAAAAAAAGAACATTATGATCATCATCATCAGTCGTTACTACTATCTATTTCATGATCCCTACATATATATATATATATAAATATATGTATGTATATTTATATATATATATATATATATATACATTTATATATATATATATATATATATGCAGAAGAACCACAGGGAAAATGAAAATACGAAATATACGCTTAAGTCCTGACTAGTTTCGTGATACTTCTTCAGAGTACTGATTTATTGAGAGAGGTTTTCTTTACATTTTATAGGGAAAGCAAACGTACGAACATACATATAGAGATTTAGAGAACATTGACACTCCCTTACCCCGCTACACTAGGCTTGGGTCAGGTGTTAAGTGGGCGGAGTCCCCAACCTCATTAGACACTTGCCAAAAAGGGTCATTTGTAGTGGCGGGTAAATTCTTGTTTTTTTGACTTTCAGTACAGTTTATTTATATGAAAACACGGTAGCCTTATCTATATAAATACATAAGCAAAACATACACATACATACATATACATATATACACACATACATATATATACACATATATATACCACATACATACATACATTATATATACATATATATGTATATATACACTTATATACATACAACATTAATATCATAAACATATAATCATGTATATATCAA
>NC_090758.1:41333974-41346474 GCF_036898095.1 Palaemon carinicauda
TTCAACAAGCTAAGCACTGAAGACGGGCAGTCCGCTCCAAAAAACATGAAAAGCAAAAAAGAATACGGTGAATAAACACTATACAAATAAACACAAACAAAACCTTGGCCGGGGATAAAAGAATGTTCCAAGAGAACTTTTTGTGACTTTAATTAAAACAAATGACAAAAACCACGAACAAAATATTTAAAGTAATTATGGATTACAGCTCCCCGGGACAAGGAAAAAAATATTTTTTTATTTAAAAAAAAAAAAAAGGTAACTCCTAGCCAATATTAAACCAGTAATTTGTAATGCAAGCAAAAATAGGACCATTGTGCACAAAAGTAAATGCAAATATCAAAAACAAATATTTCATAAACACAAAACCACTATCCTTAAACATTAATATCAACTAAGATTAAATATAAATAATGTCAACCTCAAACTTATATTAAGAAATCTTCCCAACACCGGACAAAAAAAACCCTAAATTAAAAAATTGCTCAAATGTGATTCATGCAGAGACCTTTACTCTTAAACAACTACTCTTGGATTGCCATCTCATCATTTTCATTACCGAATGTCCTGGAAAGAACATCAGGGACTACGTTGTCTTTTCCAGCCACGTGACAAATAAAAAGGTTATATTCTTGGAGTAAAAGACTCCAGCGCAAAATACGCTGATTTTTATCTTTAAATTTATTAATAAAAATTAAGGGATTATGATCTGTAAAGACCTTTATTGGACATACGGAGGAAGATAAATACACTTCAAAATGTATGATGGCTTTCACCAAGCATAAAGCCTCTTTCTCAATTGTTGAGTAACGTCTCTCTGCCGGTAACAACTTCTTGGAAAAGTAGGCGACTGGATGCGAGGTGCCATTTTCACCCTCCTGCAACAAGACAGCACCTAAACCTGTGTCACTGGCATCTGTAGCCAAACAAAAAGGCAAGGAAAAATCAGGAGAACGTAACAAAGGATAGGTTATTAAAGTACCTTTCAATTTTTCGAATGCATCCTTACACTCGTTATTCCACATAAATTTTACATCCTTCTTTAACAAATTTGTTAAGGGATTAGCAAGGTCAGAAAAATTCTTAATAAACTTTCTATAATAACCAACTAGACCCAAATATCTACGAATACCTCTCTTGTTTCGAGGAGCTGGGAAGGCTGCAACTGCCTCAACATTGGCTCTCTTAGGAGCGATCTTACCCAAGCCAATTTCATGTCCTAAATAAACCACTTTTGCTTGAGCAAAATCACTCTTCTTTAAATTTATCACCAGACCAGCCTTCCTCAGCACCTCGAACAGCGCTCTTATCCTCTTAAGATGAGTTTCCCAATCATCACTGTAAATCACAAGGTCGTCAATATATACCACACAACCCTCCAGTTCACATGTAATGAAGTTCATCAGCCTCTGGAAGGTAGCGGCGGCATTCTTCATGCCAAATGGCATCACCTCACATTCATAGAGGCCGTCACCCGTCACAAAGGCTGATATTTTCCTTGCCCGGGGTGTAAGACCGACCTGCCAATATCCTTTTAACAGGTCAAATTTACTTATATAACGAGCAGATCCCACTCTATCTATACAGTCTTCCACCCTGGGCAAGGGGAACGAGTCCGTTTTTGTTACAGAGTTGACCTTGCAGTAGTCAAAACACATCCTAGGCTGACCATCCTCCTTCCTAACCAAAACTACCGGGGAGCTCCAAGGACTGCAGCTCGGTTTAACGAGGTTATGATCAAGCATGTATTTAACTTCCTTACTGACTATTTCTCTCTTGAGGGGGTTCAGTCTATATGGACATTGCTTAATAGGCTGAGCCTTCCCAACATCAACGTCGTGTTGCAAAATATGAGTCCTACCAGGTGCATCCTGAAAGAGATCTTTGTATTCGTTAATTAAATTAATTAGAGGTGCAGCTTTTTCTGCATCTAAGTGCTGAAATTTAGTATTCAGATTATTTAAAACATCAGAATTATTTTCCAAACCACTTGGGCTAACAGCAAATTTATCGCCCATGAACTGTTCATTTTCTACACTAACTACAGAAATAGGTACTACAGATTCTTCTACAGACCTGTCAATAAAAGATTTTATCATATTAACATGGCAGATACGGGTTTTTCTTCTCCTATCAGGAGTTTCAATCAGGTAATTTACATTGTTAATTTTCTTCAGAACCTTCCACGGACCTGAGAATTCCGCTTTCAGGGGATTGCCAGGCATAGGAAGTAAAACCAACACCTTGTCGCCTACATTAAATAGCCTATCTCGTGTTTTAACGTCATACTTCAATTTCATCGAGGCCTGGGGTTTCGCTAAATGTTCCTGAGCAAAAGACCGTGTTTTAAGCAATTTCTCCTGCAAATCTGAAAAATAATCCAATACATTAACCTCAGGAGTCTCTCCTTCCCAGTCTTCTCTCACTACATCCAAAGGGCCTCGAACACAGTGACCAAAAATAAGCTGGAATGGAGAGAGACCCATTGACTCATTGGGGATCGATCGTATTTCAAACAATGCGTAAGGTAATTCATTATCCCAATCATTCCCAGTCTCCAAACAAAATTTTTTTAACACGAACTTTAAGGTTTGGTGGAACCTTTCCACCTGGCCTTGGCTTTCTGGGTGATACGGTGCAGACTTCACATGTTCAATACCAAACTCGTTCATTTTCTTTTCAAAATACCTACTCGTGAAATTAGTGCCACAGTCACTCTGAATTACCTTAGGAAAACCAAATCGGGTAAAGAAACCAACCAACACTTCAACCACCTTTTCGGACCGTATACTCCTCAATGGGATAGCCTCAGGGAAGCAAGACATTCTATCAACCATAGACAATATATATTCATTCCCACCGCGCGTCCGCGGCAGGGGACCCACTACATCAATTATCACTTCCCGAAAGGGTTCGCCCACGGAGGGTATAGGAATTAAAGGAGCCTTGGGTATTTTCTGGTTAGGTTTCCCCACCAACTGGCACACATCACAAGATAATACGTGTCTCTTAATGTCCTTACGCATCCCAGGCCAAAAGAAATGTTCAGCAACCTTTTGAAAGGTTATCCTAACACCAAAATGTCCCGACAAATCATTTTCATGTGCTAAATACATCAATTTATTTCGGTACCTTTCCGGGACAACCAATTGTCTGCACGACTCTACCTGATGGGCAGGTGCATTAGCCGACCTACTCAACCTGTAGAGCAAACCTTTCTCTTTGACGAATACTGGTTTCACCAAATCCTCGGGATTGCCGAGTTCTAATTTAGAAAACTCCTTACTCTGTGCCATTTTGAACGCCTTAGCGTCCCAGTTTACGTCATCCAAATTGACGATTTTCTTATTACTACAACCAGTCCTCATGTCAGTCATTTGTCTGTCTACTTGATATAAATCTAAGTCAACATCCTCGAGATCCATCTCCCGAGCTCTAGATCGGGTTACTACAGAGACAGGCTTATAAAAATTAGTTTCAATCTCATCGCCTTCACAAGTCACATTCAGGAGAGTCAAAATCGGACATATATTATCAATTGCACCTTCACCTTCAGCCAAATCATTCCCTAAAAGAAGGTGAATTCCGGGAACTGGCAAACTGTCTATCACAGCCAGTTTAGCAGTCCCTTTAAAATACTTGGTGTGAATATTAAACTTCTCTAAAGGACAAGACGTAATAGAGTTCGGGAAACCACCCAACACCACAAATTCATCATTAGAAAATACAAAATCCTTTGGAACAGCAGTTTTTAATATGAGAGACTGTGCTGCTCCAGAGTCCCGTAATACCTTTAAACAAACCTTTGTTTTTTTATTGTTACCAACAAACACAGATCCGTCAGAAATGTACCTCTTAAATTTTAGTCACTTTTCCTGTTCCATACTTTGGTTTACGTTTGTCGTTTTTTCAGCTACAACAATGTTTACTGGATTAGACCTTCTCTCCTTAAAGTTTTTCCAACCGTAACAATTAGCCTTTACGTGCCCCGTCTTGTGGCACCAATAACACTTCACACTACTACTACTACCAAAATTTCTACCACTACTACCACCACCATTACCCAATTTACTACTGTTTACGAAACTGCGAGAGTCGCTTACACCTCTGTCTTCATTAGAAAGTTTTTCTGACCCGTCTTTATTTGACCTTAATGTTCCTTTAGAAGACTGACGATTATTACTATGTGTATTATATCCATGGGGGAAGAACCTATCCTGATTAATTCTTTTCCTAAGGGGTTCCTCCCGATGGGTAAGTGCATACTCGTCGGAAGCAATTGCTATTTCCTGAATGGAGTCGAGTTTCAACTCTTCCAAATGAATTCGCAAGTCACGACTCACGTTCCTCTTAAATTCCTCTGCCAGAAGCAGCTCTTTAAGTTTAACAAAATTGTCTACTTCTTTTGATTTCTGCCAATCATCGAGAAACTGAACTTTCTTTCGAGCAAACTCAACGTAAGTGACGTCGAGATCCTTCCGCAGATTACGGAACTTCTGTCTGTATGCTTCAGGCACCAAATCATAAGCTTTCAGCACAATACTTTTTACGGTGCCGTAATCCGCGGAGAGATCGTCACTAAGATTATTATAGACCCTTTGAGCTTTACCCACCAAACGACACTGAACTAATGTTGTCCACATATCCTTTGGCCAGGCAAGCTTCTTAGCAATTTTTTCAAATGACACAAAAAACTCATTTAACCTCCTCCTCGGAAAAGTGTGGTACCAGTTTTAATGCAGCGAACATATTGAACCTTGTTTCATCAACACTAGAATTATTACAGCTACCATTCTTTCCCTGATTCAACTTAATCTGTAATTTAAGCACCTCAATTTCATGCTCTCTCTCTTTTGCCCTTTCATCGGCTCTAAGTTGTAGAACTCTAAACTCTAGTTCCTTCATCCTGGTTTTTTCTTTCAAAATTTCCAATTGGTCATCACCATTATCAATAGAATTTTCTTTACCTTCACCTTCTAATTCCTCCACCTCCCCAGGCTCACTCTCATCCAGCCTACTACTTTCCAGAACATCCTTCCTATCAAGAGTCTCTCTATATATCCTAGCGGCCTTCAAGACCTCAAATAACGACGGTCCCTTCCCAATCCAGGAACTCTGCAATCAACCACAATTGATCCCTTTTTAGTTTAAACAGATCCTCTACCCAGTTAAGACTAGCCAAAAAGTTCGCTACCTCAGCTTCTTCACCCTCTAAATAATGCATCCTGAATTAATTAAGTAGAAATAATCACTCTAAATACGTTCAGTGGCTTGACCGCCTCTCCAAGAGCCGTTTACAGTTGAAAATTATGTCGCTAAACTGAATCCTGGCAAGGTCGCCAAATTATGTAATGAACTCAAGATTGATCATGTTCATCCAGGATTTTTTTTCAGACTGGCTCAGTGCCAAAATACCAGGCAAGAACCAGCAGCGACACAAAATTCAAAAAGCAAAACAACTCTCAAAGAGGGATACAAAAAACACTGAATCAAACTTAACAATAAAATTTAATTAACAAAAGTAGTCTTAAATTACATAAAGTAGTCCTCGAAAAGCTTTCTTAGGAACTGGAAAAACACATACACTACTGTACAATAATAACTCTCGAACCGTCACACGCCTACCTAACTTATATACCTCAGTCAAAGAGAAAGAAAAGGTGTAGGAGGTAGAAAAATACACACTTTCCCTAGCATACGACAGTTAAGAGTTCCAGAGTGAAGTAAACCTTAAAACTAATTAATTTTACAATAATTATCAAAATACACCTTTAAATAATAATATATCCTGAAATGGCGATAATACTACTCTTTACAGGTCACGTAGAAATATCCGAAGAATGCTTGCATATGTTCTCAAAAACCGCACCGAATTCGTAATTAAAGATCATTATAACACATCACCAGCGATTGCCCTACTTCTGGATCACTAGGGGTGTTCTTGCACCGAGGGGATCACTAGGGCAACGTAAATGGTCTATATGATTTAAGCAGGCGAAGGAAGAACTTATACGGTTCGCTTACCGTTCTCCGTCACTAGAAGGCCTCCTCACGACTCCAGGAGGTCAGACACACGGCAATAGCCAGCAGCAGTGGCAGGCAGCAGCACAAAAGCAATAGCAATGCTTATAAGGCTAAAATTCATTAGCAGGAGCCTCTCAAAATTCAATGGCAGCTGCAAGAGCAGGAACAATTATCTTCCGATTATCAAGCCGTGAAAAATGCTGTAAGACCTCCTCTGTTGGGGAGCCGACACTCTCTGCCCCGCTGCCCAAAAACGCACTCCAAGTAAACGGAGAGAGAGAGAGCAAAAGCATAACTACGTAATGGGGCAGTTCAACAAGCTAAGCACTGAAGACGGGCAGTCCGCTCCAAAAAACATGAAAAGCAAAAAAGAATACGGTGAATAAACACTATACAAATAAACACAAACAAAACCTTGGCCGGGGATAAAAGAATGTTCCAAGAGAACTTTTTGTGACTTTAATTAAAACAAATGACAAAAACCACGAACAAAATATTTAAAGTAATTATGGATTACAATATATATATATATATATATATATATATATATATATATATATATATATATATATATATATATATATATATATATATACGTCTGTGTATTGATATATATATAAAGATATACATATATATATATATATATATATATATATATATATATATATATATATATATATATATATATATATATATATATATATATATATATATATATATATATATATATATATATATATATATATATATATATATATATATATATATATATATATATATATATATATATATATATATATATATATATATATATATATATATATATATATATATATATATATATATATATATATATATATATATATGTGTGTGTGTGTGTGTGTGTGTGTGTGTGTGTTTGTATTTATATTATATTTATATAAGAATTATCAGTGGTGGAAATTTCTTTTGGCGTAGTCCTGTCCACAGTCACACAGCCAAATAGATGAATAAATAATCCGATTCGAACACATAACCTCCCATGGCGGAGTTAGTGAGCAAATCGATGATTTACCTCCTCTTTAAGAAAAGGACAAACTTGGTAATGCAGATTACAAATTTCGGTGAAAACTCTGACATGTAGTTCAGATTATCGTTGCAAAGTTGTAACTACTTAAGTTTATGTATCGGCCTAACTCATTTCGAATACCATCTTAAATTATGCAAGATTGTACTAATAAATAGTTGAAACGAGATTTAGCCAACATTACCTTTTCACAATACCATTACATGACGCCAGAAAATACAAGAACTCTCCCACGGGAAAAAATACTCGATAGTTCTTTTAGTGCCTGTAACCTCACCATCCTTGTGAGCAAAAGATGGGAGGTTTGTGGTCCATCTTTTGAGTCATCAGCAGTCATTTCCTGGATCTCCCTGGTCATAGTTCGATGGGATAATGGGCAGAGGCACTCATCATATGTACATATGGTCAGACTCTAGGGAATTGTCCTACTTGCTAAGGCAATGTCCCTAACCCTTGACTCTGCCATTCCTGACCGGTCTCTAAACCTTTAAGAATAAAGCCATACGTAACATCATCCAAGTGTGGACTGTTAATAAATATCTTATTTGAATATATGAATATGTATTCGCTACGTTAGACGACTGATCATCTGAAACTTGTGATACGATGATAGGTCGTTCCTTCCTCTGTAACCAATTAGTCATTTGAAAAATATATTGAAATCTCTCTCTCTCTCTCTCTCTCTCTCTCTCTCTCTCTCTCTCTCTCTCTCTCTCTCTCTTTCAGCGGTTTGATGCTTGGTTCCTACGCCCTAATAGTCAGTAGATACTTCCTTTCTTCTAAATTACTGTCAAGACTGCGTGACGTTGGGCAATGGCCGTTGCGGTGTTTAATTTAAAAGGGTAAAAATTGGAGCACGAGGAAAAACGGGACAATTTGAAAGAAGTGAAAGAAAATGCTTATCAATACTTACTGAAAAGATATTGAGTAAGATGTCCGTAAAAATTTGGCTATAGTTTTAGTATTGACTATAACTTGTTACATAATAAATATTGCTGAAAGTTCCTTATATTTATTTCTAAGGTGCATCTGTGAAAAACCTTGTCCAAAATAATATACATAAAATTCTAGTACTGAATAACATTCAAGTTTGGAATTTTATTTTTTTTTCTTTAGGTTTGTGTTATATATGACAATGCGCTGGGGCTTTTGAGGTCACTCAGCGCTGCATTCAGATATTTTTCGGATTTTTGTCTACACAAAATCTGCACATTACCGTTCGAAAACTTCCCTAAAGTATAATAAATTTTCGGGAGGGATAATCAAATCTAATTTTGAAATATTAATAACTTTATAGGAGCAAATTGAAACTGGAAGGATTTTTTTATACCACATGCTTAGAATATGACTAAAAATACTTTGAAAAATAATAATGGGCAACAATAAATCAACTTACTTATGTATATATATATATATATATATATATATATATATATATATATATATATATATCACCCACGAATGGAATTTAATACCGAATTCTATCTTGGGAATATATATCCAATTGGAATTCATTTTATGGTAACAGCTTCTGGCCGGGTGGAGATTCGAACCACCACCAGTTCGGCTGGAAACCATGCCTGCAGAGACCATAACGACTGAGCTATCAAGAGAGATAAAAGTTTATGACAAGTCCCCGTATATTCCCAAGATGAAATTCTGTAATAAATGCCATTTGTGGGTGACATTTACATTGATTGAAATCACGTGTGCTTGCGATATAGATATATATATATATATATATATATATATATATATATATATATATATATATATATATATATATATATATATATATATATATATATATGTGTGTGTGTGTGTGTGTGTGTGTGTGTGTATATTCTTGACCTTGTTATCATTCTTAACAATGATAGCTAACAAAGCTATTTTGTGTATGTAACATTGAAATAATATTTAAGTAAATAATATGTGTAAAGGAAAAGCTGCTTGAGTACCTCGTTCATTATATGTATATAGTGTTTACTATACTCCAACGGAAGAGCTTCTTTGAAGCCCTTTTCATTACTCTTTCCAATACCAAACTTTAAGAAAGTTCACAATTACATTAAACTGATCTTCTTCTTTTCGTCATAAAAAGCATAGAAAAGTCACTCGATTGTCAATCATCTATCTAATATCAAAATCAAGTAGTTCTAAATCCTTAATAAAATCCTTTTTAATAAGCCAAAAGGAATTTTCCTCATTGTAGGACTTATCAATTTGCGGAAATTCAAACCCTAATACAGATTTAGATACGTTGCCTTTAGTATCTGGAAAAATCCTACATAACCTCTCAATGATAAGATCAACAGTGACATACATACATATACCAAGGCACTTCCCCAATTTTGGGGGGTAGCCGATATCAAACAAATGAAACAAAGAAAGGGGACCTCTCCTCTCTACGTTCCTCCCAGCCTGACAAGGGACTCGGCTGGTAATACTAGGGGGCCACAGCCCACCCTCCCCCTTTATCCACCACATATGAAGCTAACGCTTTTTAAAATATATCAAATCATATCTAATTACTAAACTTAGATTGCTATTAGAAGTACAAATTTAGCTAACTGACATATATCTATTGAAATCACTGTAATTGAAAGCCAAACTATACAATCTCATACCAACCTTAAAAACCCTTATCACATTATTGAATTTAAGATATTTGAGTAACACTTTGAACAAATTTCACTATCTAATAACTATTCATTTTTAGCTAATCTCAAACAACGTTCACTATATATTTCAACCAACTTTGAACAATCAAGGTGCATCCTTATGCCCGTTTTAATCAAAATTAAATATACAATAATGAGTCAATTTTAAACAAAAACTCCACATTATTCAAAATGTTTCAAACAATAGTCCACATTCCTGAACCCATATCCAACAGCAGGTATTTCTAAGAACATCTGATTCAGATGACGATCTTCAGTCTCCCTCTTTGTCTCTCTCTTTGTCAATCTCACTTACCTGGCACTAATGACAGAAAGACTGCTTGGGCAATACCAGACTGTTCGGTGGCTTTGGGCACGATCAGCACGTTCTCTTGTGCATCGGTGGGGTCGATGCTCACCTGGGAAAGGGAGACAAACACACACACGGACACAGACACACACATACATATATATATATATATATATATATATATATATATAGATATATATATATAAATATATATGTATATATATATGCAGAAGAACCACAGGGAAAATGAAAATACAGAATATACACTTGAGTCCTAACTAGTTTCGTGATACTTCCTCAGAGGACTGATTTATTGAGAGAGGTTTCTTACAATTTATAGGGAAAGCAAAAGTACGAACATACATATAGAGATTTAGAGAACAATGACACTCCCTTACCCGCTACCTGGGCTTGACTCAGGTGTGAGTAGGTGGAGTCCGCAAGCTCGTTAGACACCTGCTAAAAAGGGTCATTTCTAGTGGCGGGTATATTCTTGTTTTCTTCTTATTTTACTTTCATTACAGTTATTTATATGTCAATGCGGTAGCCTTATCTATATAAATACATAAGCAAAACATACACAAAAATACAAATATATATACATATATATATACACATATATACATATACATACATATATATATATATATATATATATATATATATATATATATATACACATACACACATATACACATATATACATACATACACATATATACATATACATATACATACACATACACATATACATATATATACATACATACAGATACAAATACATATACATATACATAAATACTTACACATACACATACATATACATACACATACATATATACATATATATACACATACATATATACATATATACATATATACACATACATACTTAAGCATATATACATTTATATGTATACAACATTAATATCATAAACATATAATCATGTATATATCAATACTTATATCTAGCATAACACTATATAGTGCCAATATACTTATGCATACTATATAAAATAATTGTTTCCTTTAATGAATGGTAGCTTAGGTCTAAATATTAATTTCACACCGACGTTAATTATTCACAATACATTCAATTCTACATTAAGTGGTTAATGTTTTTTTATATAGTTTACAAATCTCTTTACATATAATGGCGTCGAGTTTATACATTCCATGACCAATATTCAAGTTGTTTTCAAAGGTTTCTTTTATGAAACTGGACTCTATGATGTTTCTTTCTACTAAGTTATTTGAATGAACCAATTTCTTTGCACCTGACCAATTAATAGGGTGATTTTTATCTCTAACGTGGGCAAAGAGTGCATTATTATCTTGAGCATACCTGACACTTTTCTTATGTTGTTCAATTCTCTTTTCTAGGGCTTTACCAGTTTGACCAATATAGTATTTTTCACAAGCATTGCATGGAACACGATATACACATCCCTTGGTAATGTCAGGAGAATTCTTTATTAAGGCTGTTTTTATTGTATTTTTACTCTTAAATGCTACATTTACATTGAAGTTTTTTAACAGTTGGGGAATTTCTTTAAATGAATCACAATAAGGTAGTACAAGTAAATTTTGTGTGTTATAGTTTTTGCTGTTATCATTACCGAAAAAAGTCTTTTTTGCTGTTCTTAGGGCATCATCTAACACAATTTCAGGATACTTTAGTTTTTTACCTATTGCTCTAATACCATTTATTTCGTCATCAATATATTCAGGGCTGCAGACTCGGAATGCTCTTAAAAACATAGAAGTAAACACAGATTTCTTAACTTTGTTGCCTTGGTTTGAGTAATAATGGACATATGCCGAGATATTCGTTGGCTTTCTGTATACACTGAACTTGAGACTATTATTACATCTATGTATGCGACAATCCAAAAAAGGTAGGGTACAATTATTCTCCAGCTCCATAGTGAAATTTATTGATGGTACCAAACTATTCAATCTAAGAAGAAAGTTATCTAAATTTTCATTTCCTGGCCACACACATATTATGTCGTCAATATATCGAAACCATTTTACATTATTAGGTATGATGTTATTTACGATTCTGCTTTCAAAAAATTCCATATATAGATTGCTCAATACTGGGGATAAAGGGTTTCCCATAGCCATACCAAAAGTTTGTGCATAAAATCTCCCATTGAATTCAAATTTACAATCTTTTATACATAATTTAATTAATTCTATTAAAGTGTGTATGGAGAATGGTAGATTCAATTGTCTATTATCTAATGTTTCAGATAAAAATTCCAACATGTCATCAATAGGTACTTTTGTGAATAGTGAGACTACATCAAAACTGACAAGCCTACAGGTACTGTTGATCTGTACTTCATTCAGTTTGTTAATCAAGTCTACATTATTTTTTATATTTGAATATGAGATGGTGCCAACTAAAGGATTGAGGATATTCACAAGGTAC
>NC_090758.1:41351474-41368974 GCF_036898095.1 Palaemon carinicauda
TGACCTTCACGTGACCTTGACCTTCAGGTGACCTTGACCTTCACGTGACCTTGACCTTCACGTGACCTTGACCTTCAAGTGACCTGCTTGACTTTTGACCTTCAAGTGATCTTTGTTCATTTGCCACTGATACTTAATATGACATTGATATAATGCACCAATATGACCTTGACCTTTGACCTTTATAAATTTGAACATCACCCATGGGTTGCGCCTGGACTAGGACTTCCCTGTTGGCTTATGCAAAAGTCAGTGCTTTATTTCTGTCTCTTGATATGGCCACTTATGTCATAGTGACACCAGTGACCCCTGTGACCTTGACCTTGGGGTGACCTTGACCAAAATTTAATCAGTTCTTCCATACACATTGGGGAACTACTTGGCCAAGTTTGAAGTGATTCCGTGTAGAAATGTGGCCTCTACGTTGTCCACAGACAGACAGACAAACAGAGAAACAAACAAACAAACAAACAAACCGAACCGAAAACATAACCTCCGCCGCTTGGCGGAGGTAATAAAATGAATTAAGACTGAGTTGGATATCCGAAATATCCATTAAGCCATTTAGAATGGGAAAACCTATATACTATAACTAAACTACTTCCAACTCATCATTTCCAAGAGTTAGATTCAATAGTTTTAAAATCAAACCTACCCTGTTACATATCAGTATCTATATAAAAATATTTCTCTTTATTCCCATTCCATAAAACTCGCCCACTTTGGTTTCTCAGGTAACTCATTAGAAGGAGAACAATATCTGGTGGAATATTCTTTTAATCATTATATCACCCAACAAGAAATGATTAACATTATCAAAGCCCTGGAGAGGTCGTCGATGAACAGGCCAAAAGCTTTATCACCCATTCTTGTGTATCTTTATTATTTCCTTAAAAAGCAAGCATGCATCAATAGTGGAAGTTCCCTTCTTAAAACCAAACTGCAAAAAATAAAATTCAATATTTTCTTCCATAATATCTAAAAGATGGATTTCAAAGAGTTCCAAGATAAGAGACGACTGCCTCACTGGACAGTAGTTCCATGATACAGAAACATTTCCTTTTAAGTCATTTATTGTAGAATTAATATCCCCACCAAGAAATTCCAGAGGGAAGTAACAATGACCATAACAGGCATTCATGAAATAACACAACAAACTCAAAAACTGATCACTGTCCCCTTTTCAATAAAATAGCATGAATTCCGTCATGGCCTATTCCATTTTGGTTTTTTAATCAACCTTTTTAACGTATCTAATGATATCTTAATATTAAGTTTTCAGTTATTTATTCAATATTCTTTTAATTTCAATAGTAGTTTATTTCCAGGAATTCATTGGAACTGTTTAATTCAAACGATGAAAAGTTTACTATTAAAAATCTGTTTTATATTTTCTATATTATTTTCCTCAGAAATTATTTCTGATTTTTTCGCTTTGTTATTCTTTTTCTTTACATCCCCCCAGAATTGTTTCATATCTTTATCTAAAAAAAATTTTCTTGAGTCGATAAAGACCTCCCAGCAAATTCATTTCTCTTACATTCATTTAATGCCTCTTTGAATATTTTGCGACTTTCCCGCATTTGATCGAACTCGGGGCCAGCATATATTCTTCCCGACTGCAACCACTTTAAATATTCCATTCTGGCAGTTTTGTATTTAAATTTTACGTTACAATTCCACCCAGGTATCACTTTATATTTAAATTTTCTCTTTATTGCCCTTGAGTAAAGAGAGCTCTCCTCTTTTACAGACATCGCCAGTGCAGAGTAAAAATAATCAATTTCCCTGAGATGTTTATAATCTCTAAAACCCAAACAGGGGAAAACAGTCAAATGATGCATTATTTACAAAGCTTCCCACTAGACATCACATTTGCTCCAATAAGACAAAGTTCATTCATAGAAAATTTATCCCAGTCAACATAGTACCTAATTTTCCCGTCTTCAGAACCTAAATATGAACAACCACTTCAGCTTCCACAGGCGAATGGTCCGAACCAATTATATCATACAATACTCCGAAGGACAAAAATGTGAAAGTAGAGTCACCCAGAGCACACACATCTAAACATTTAAGTTGATTATCTTTCATAAAAACCAAGCAAGTGATTCCATGAGCTACCAAAAAGAGGGTTGCATTAAAATGACCAATAAAACATATACACTTATATCTAATCTCAGTTAATATTTATTCAAGATAATCAAGTTAGAAATTCTACAAATGTCACTTCGGATATATACATTCACAAAAACAATTAATTTTCGGTTATGAAGAACAGACATTACAATAAAATCCTTTTCTATAATAATCTTTTTGATATCAAGAGAAGAATATTTTTCTCGAAAGACAAGCTAACCCACCCTCACACCTACCGGTAAAAGACTCAATAGCTTTCTCCGAATAGACTGCCGGTGACCCTATTACTTCATAATGTTCATCAATAAACTGTAAATCACCAAGTCTGTTTTCTGTATCAAATGTTTCTTGTCAAAATATAAAGTCATACTGACTTTCTGCAAACTCTCTGACCAAATCAATATTTTTCGCCAAAGAGCAACAATTATATATACAAACTTTCAATGCTATGATAAATAAAAAGCAAAATTAAAAATATCAATAATAATGTAAGATAAAAAAAATAGTTTCAATGATAAAATCAGAAGGTTTTTTTCTCAATGTCTCTTTTTGTAATATTTATTAACTATGAGAGAGTTAAATAAGCATTCCCTTTTGTCTAGATTTAATGTTAGTTTGAAAACTTTGCTCTCTGAACTGAAGATTTCGAATTTCTTCTATCTTAATAAAATTTATATCAATGACTTCTTTAACACAACTTTTAATATCATTTGAGTCAACATCTATATCCGCTCCAAGAAGAGGTCCAGTGGCAGGCGAAACTTTAGAGCATTTCTACTTATACACATCTCTCAATTTCCCTTATATGAACTACCATATATTGAGTTATCTTCGTGCTAACGAAGATTACTCTTGTAATATATATATATATATATATATGTGTGTGTGTGTGTGTGTGTGTGTATGTGTTTGTGTGTGTGTATGTATATATAAGTATATATATATATATATATATACATATATATACATATATATATATATATATATATGTATATATATACTGTATATATATATATATATATATAAATATATATACATATATATATATATATATATACATATATATAGTGTATATATACACAGTATATATATATATATATACACACACATATATATATATATATATATAGTGTATATATACACTATGTATATATATATATATATATACATAGTGTATATATACACTATGTATATATATATATATATATATGTATATATATATATATATATATGTATATATACATTATATATATATATATATATATATAAATATATTTATATCTATAATATATATATATATATATATATATAAATATATATATATATACATACATATACCAAAGGCACTTCCCCCAATTTTGGGGGGTAGCCGACATCAACAATGAAACAAAACAAAAAAGGGGACCTCTACTCTCTACGTTCCTCAAGCCTAACCAGGGACTCAGTAGAGTTCAGCTGGTACTGCTAGGGTGCCACAGCCCAACCTCCCATATTATCCACCACAGATGAAGCTTCATAATGCTGCATCCCCTACTGCTGCTACCTCCGCGGTCATCTAAGGCACCGGAGGAAGCAGCAGGGCCTACCAGAACTGCGTCACAATCGCTCGCCATTCATTCCTATTTCTAGCACGCTCTCTTGCCTCTCTCACATCTATCCTCCTATTACCCAGAGCTTTCTTCACACCATCCATCCACCCAAGCCTTGGCCTTCCTCTTGTACTTCTCCCATCAACTCTTGCATTCATCACCTTCTTTAGTAGACAGCCATTTTCCATTCTCTCAACATGGCCAAACCACCTCAACACATTCATATCCACTCTAGCCCCTAACTCATTTCTTACACCCGTTCTCACCCTCACCACTTCGATCCTAACCCTATCTACTCGAGATACACCAGCCATACTCCTTAGACACTTCATCTCAAACACATTCAATTTTTGTCTCTCCATCACTTTCATTCCCCACAACTCCGATCCATACATCACAGTTGGTACAATCACTTTTTCATATAGAACTCTCTTTACATTCATGCCCAACCCTCTATTTTTTACTACTCCCTTATCTACCCCCAACACTTTGCAACCTTCATTCACTCTCTGACGTACACATGCTTCCACTCCACCATTTGCTGCAACAACAGACCCCAAGTACTTAAACTGATCCACCTCCTCAAGTAACTCTCCATTCGACATGACATTCAACCTTGCACCACCTTCCCTTTTCGTACATCTCATAACCTTACTCTTACCCACATTAACTCTCAACTTCCTTTTCTCACACACCCTTCCAAATTCTGTCACTAGTCGGTCAAGCTTCTCTTCTGTGTCTGCTACCAGTACAGCATCATCCGCAAACAACAACTGATTTACCTCCCATTTATGATCATACTTGCCTACCAGTTTTAATCCTCGTCACAGCACTCGAGCATTCACCTCTCTCACCACTCCATCCACATATAAGTTAAACAACCACGGCGACATCACACATCCCTGTCTCAGCCCCACTCTCACCGGAAACCAATCGCTCACTTCATTTCCTATTCTAACACATGCTTTACTACCTTTGTAGAAACTTTTCACTGCTTGTAACAACTTTCCACCAACTCCATATAACCTCATCACATTCCACATTGCTTCCCTATCAACTCTATCATATGCTTTCTCCAGATCCATAAACGCAACATACACCTCCTTACCTTTTGCTAAATATTTCTCGCATATCTGCCTAACTGTAAAAATCTGATTCATACAACCCCTACCTCTTCTAAAACCACCCTGTACTTCCAAGATTGCATTCTCTGTTTTATCCTTAATCCTATTAATCATTACTCTACCATACACTTTTCCAACTACACTCAACAAACTAATACCTCTTGAATTACAACACTCATGCACATCTCCCTTACCCTTATATAGTGGTACAATACATGCACAAACCCAATCTATATATATATATATATATATATATATATCTTTTATTTCTACTTCTAATTCAGCCCTGCCATTTAACTCCCAATATTCTTTTAAGGGCTTTGTTTTCAAATTTACAAAATCTTTTGGATATGGTTTCATTGTCAAACGATGGCTCATGACCATAGAGTAAAACTAATCCCACTAAACTAATATACAGTACAGCTGGAAATTTTTGCGTAATATCAGACTATTTAATTTCCAAATTTTACTTAACTTACCTATTGTCTGATTTGTTTTATTCAATCATTCATTGAACTCCAATTCTCAATACCCTGTATAAGCGATCATAGTTCCTAAATATTTAAATGATTCTAACTCATTAATCTTTTCTCCTTCCAATGATATTCCATCTCCAATTCCATATATCGTTCTCATCATCTTTGTCCTCTTTCTATTTTTAATGAACTCAAACTCGTGTGATATTTAATGCATTCTGGTAAGAAAACGCTCTGAATACATTGGAGTTTTGCTAATAAGGACAGCGCCTTCTCCATATCCAAGAACCACTAATTTCCTGCTACCAATCCAGCCCAATACTTCTCCTCTATCCCCAACTGTTCTATGCATTACAAAATCCACGAGGAGGATGAACAACATAGTTGACAACATATTTCCAAAAGTACTCCGCTGTTCGCTGGAAATTCATTAGACACCATTAACTCCGCCCTTGCTAGGTTCATGTTCCCTAGTCTTTGTTAGTGCCTTAGCCTCTAGAGTCTATACCATGGTCTCCCACTGCCTTGGGATAGAGTTCTCTTGTTTGGGGGTACACTCTGGCACACTATTATATCACATTTCTTCTTCTCTTGTTTTATTTAAAGTTTTTCTAATTTATTTAGAAAATATTTATTTTAATGATATTAATATTCTATTTTTCCTTGTTTCCTCTCCTCACTGGGTTATGTTAAAAGGAACTCCAAAATAACGACGGACTCTCCTTAAAATTGGCCGGTGCACACTATCAAAGGTTGTTTCAAAGTCCACAAATAACATAAAAAGCTAATTTTTATGTTTCATATATTACTGCATATCATGTATTAAAAGTAAAATTTGGTCAATAAAACTTTTACCTTTTCTAAATGCTGTTTTTCCATCCCTCACCTTTTTTTCAATATTTCTCTTTAGTCAATTTAGAATAAGAGTCCTATATATTTTCATGACAACTGACGTAAGTATGATGCCTCTGTAATTATTTTGTTTTCCATTTTCCCCGACACCCCTAGTTCCCTTTCATCAGGTTTTGTGTCTTCAAGCCACATTTTACAAAATAACTTATTAAGTATTCTGGGATTCACTTAATTTTCAGCCAGTTCTATTTCAGCAGTTATTCCACCATGACCAAAGGCTTTCCATCTCCTGAGTTTTTCAATACTAGCTTCGATTTTAAACACACTGAATTAATCCATGGGAACATCAAGATGTTCATCAGCTTCATGCATATCAATCAAAATATTCCCTTTGTCTCTCCTATTAATGACCTCAATTTGCCTTTCTTCACCCTCGGTTGTTAAAACAGACCCATCTCTCTTTTTTATGGCCATATGCTCCATATACTTGGCTCCCATATAAATTTCATCAATAATTCTATGCGAAATTCTTACAACAACTGCTCCCTGAATTCATAGCTTTGTCAGCCTTATCTGCTTTCCTGTCTAAATATTCCCTCCAGTCATGCTTGGCTTTTGTTTTGATACTGGATTACTTAGCACCCTCTACTTTGGAATTTTTCTTACTTCCGCGACAACCTTCAACATTCAATATCTGTCTTTGTTTCTTTTAATAGTATCCTAAGTATCACATGATATCCATGGCTTCTCCCTTTAAGTGCATGTCCTAAAATATCACACCATTCTTCATTATTTGTCTGTCCTTCATCTCTCAAAGTCTCTAAGACTTCAAATCGATTCCTACATTCAATTGCAAATGTTTCTCTGTGATCATCTTCCAGAACCTTGGTTGTATCGAACCTAGGTATTCTATCTACATTTCTGTCGAGTGCTTTCAGTTTTAATTTCAGTGTGTCAACGAGAACCTGGTGATCACTACCAATGTCTGCACTTCGAAGGCTTCTTACCTTTGTGGCCTCCTCTCTTTATTAATGGTTATGTGATCTATTTTATTTCAGTAATTACCACATGGTGAAGTCCATGTATATTTGTTGATGTCCTTTTGCTGGAAAAGAGTACCTTCAAGGACAAGATTTTAATTTGACGAGTTTTTGAACATCAACGTAAACTTTTTCAAGAACTTTATGGAGACCAAAAGCTTCTGATTCAACGTTTTTTAATCAGGTTTGGACAAAGAACCGCCAAATCCAATTATAGAAATAATTATTCAATCTTTCCTGACTACAAAATACACAGTCTCCCTCCTTGTTACCCTGGTCATCAAATTTAATTAAATATAGGACAGAGATCTGGAACTTTTTTAATATCATTTCAGTCATTCGTTGAGATACTACCACTAGAGAGTTATTGCGTCCTTTGACTTGACTAACCAAACAGTATTACATTAGATCCCTCTCACTGGTTACGGTTCTCTTTTCCTTTGCCTACAAAAAAAAGAAAAACGATTAGTCTGGCCTATTCTTTTTCACATTCTGCTCTGTCCTCATATAACTGGCAAAACTGTGATTACCAGACAATTCTTTCTTACTCAAGTGTTAAACTACTGCAATGAAATCGTTCAGTGGCTACTTTCCTCTTGGTAAGGGTAGAAGAGACTTTAGCTATGGTAAGCAGCTCTTTTAGGAAAAGAACACTCCAAAATCCCAACATTATTCTCTAGTTTTGATTAGTAACATAAGCTTCTGTACCATGGTCTTCCACTGCCTTGGGGAAGAGATCTCTCGCTTCAAGGAACTCTCAGACACACTATTATATATCATATTTACACACTATTATATATCATATTTCTTTAAGCTTTTAAAGTTTGTACTGTAAATGGAAGATCTATTATAATCTTGTTATTGTTCTCAGCCTATTTTTTTCAATTGTTCACTAATTCTCTTGTAGTTTATTAATTGCCTTATTTAATTCCCTAACTTGGGTATTTTATCTTGTTGGAGCCCTTGAGCTTATAGCATCATTGCATCCTGGTTTTCTGACTAGGGTTCTAACGTTGCTACTACTACTACTACTACTGACAATAATAATAACAATAATAATAATAATAATAATAATAATAATAATAATAATAATAATAATAATAATAATAATAATAATAATAATAATAATAATAATATATGATGAGACAAAAGGTACAATCAGTGCTAGTAACGGTGGGATGGATGAGGAGTTCTATGATAATTAACGATATGATGAACATATGCAATAATATGGAATTCATGAAAGATTCCACTAGGGACATTTAAGGAAATGGAAGACAATCATTCTGAACATTTCAACTTTATAAGACAGTAGCAGCTAGAGGAGATGCCGAAAAAAAAAGAAAAAAAAATCGGGTTACAACAAGAAAATAAATTATTATAAAGCAGAGACAGTCAATGACTGTTTCAGTAAAATTAAAATGGTTAAATGAGGGCTCACTTAAATTACGCCACCGCTCTCTCTCTCTCTCTCTCTCTCTCTCTCTCTCTCTCTCTCTCTCTCTCCATAAAGAGAACACGCAGAACTACAGAAAAAACAGATGAAGTATTCCAGAACCAATATTGACTCTAATGATACGTAGAGGAAAGATGAAGGAATATGGAACATATGAAAAAAAAGGTGAAGTGAAATTATGGAGATGAGGAATAGGGAGAGCAGAGTACAGAAGAGAATAGGGAAGAAAGGAATAGGGCAAGGGTAACGATGGCGATGACTATCAAAGAGGAGGAAATTAATATAGGAAAGATAAAAAAGAGGAGCTGATAAGGGAAGGGCAAATAAATATTAGAAGGCATAGAACAGCAAGGACAGAGGTGGAAATAGCTCTCTCTCTCTCTCTCTCTCTCTCTCTCTCTCTCTCTCTCTCTCTCTCTCTCTCCAAAATATATGTCCTTTGACAGTGATGATTTAACAGCAAATGAGCAATACGTGATATAAAATGTTGAATACTCTGAGCGAACAAGATATAATGAGAGTGTATGTCCTGTAGAGAGTAGGGTTCCCCTGCTGTAGAGGACCGGGGAAAAAAAACAGCCGTCAGAATAAAAGTAAAGTATAAAAAATTCAAATGTAATGATATCTTTAAAAATTGAAACAAGAACAACGAAAGTGGAAACAGCCCAGTGTCACTAAGCCTTTCAAGCACAGCATGTTCATCCTACTGATAATGCCAGTGAGATATGCATACCACGTTGCAGTACTTAGGTGAACTAAGGAAATATCTGGTGTCGATATATATCTAACATTTTAAACAGATAAGGCGACACTACAGTAAATTGAACTGCTACCAGATTGAGAGGGATATGGATTTCATACCAACATAATAATAATATTGATAATAATATTAGGCCAAAACATTCCCATGATTTTGACAGATGGAGAGTGGATGGTTGTATATATATATATATATATATATATATATATATATAAAAGGTAGCCGAAATTGCAAATATTTTCCAGTATCATATATAATGTCCTGCAGTGGACAATAAAGACCAAACTGTACAAATCTAGTGTCATGCATAAAATGAAAATGTTCTATAAAGTGAATAATCAATATCAAATAAGTCTACATTGATATCATTATGCATACACGTAGCGCATTCAGCCACACCCATACACAATAAGTACACCTTTGTGCTAATTTTCATTATCATAATTTTAAAAAAGATATTTAAAAAAAAAAAAAACTTTTAGAGCTAATGACTACAAATTAAGGCCGGTTGTTCATTCTTAATAAGACACCAAACCCATTACAATAAATCCTTTGGTGTCGTATCCACTTACTTGGTAATGGGAGTAGATTCCAGCCGGGTGAGGCCGATGCCACAGCGCCAAAATTGCCATTTCATTCCGGTACCACATGATGAACCTCCCAGGTGCATTGGGTCCTGAAGGCGGTAGGTGGAGATAAGCAAATGCAAGGTTAATAAACATGCATTAGAATACACAAGTTTCCGTTTGTTTTATGAAGAGGAAAGGACACAGTCCCTTCGAAAACTAAAAATTTATGTTTATTTTTTTCTATATAATTTGTGGGTTTATTATTATTATTATTATTATTATTATTATTATTATCATTATTACTAGCCAAGCTACAACCCTAGTTGGAAAAGCAAGATGCTATAAGCCCAAGGGCTCCAACAGGGAAAAATAGCCCAGTGAGGAAAGGAAATAAGGAGGTAAATAAATAATGAGAATAAATTAACAATAAATCATTCTGAAAACAGTAACAGCGTCAAAACAGATATGTCCTATATAAACTATTAACAACGTCAAAAACAGGTATGTCATATATAAACTATAAAAAGACTCATGTCAGCCTGGTCAACATAAAAGCATTTGCTCCAACTTTGAACTTTTTGAAGTTCTACTGATTCAGCTACCCGATTAGGATGATCATTCCACAACTTGGTAACAGCTGGAATAAAACTTCTAGAATACTGTGTAGTATTGAGCCTCATGATGGAGAAGGCCTGGCTATTACAATTAACTGCCTGCCTAGTATTACGAACAGGATAGAATTGACCAGGGAGATCTGAATGTAAAGGATGGTCAGAGTTATGAAAAATTTTATGCAACATGCATAATGAACTAATTGAACGACAGTGCCAAAGATTAATATCTAGATCAGGAATAAGAAATTGGATAGACCGTAAGTTTCTGTCCAATAAATTAAGATGAGAATCAGCAGCTGAACCCCAGACAGGAGAACAATACTCAAAACAAGGTAGAAAGAAAGAATTAAAACACTTCTTCAGAATAGATTGATCACCGAAAATCTTAAAAGACTTTCTCAATAAGCCAATTTTTTGTGCATTTGAAGAAGACACAGACCTTATATGTTTCTCAAAAGTAAATTTGCTGTCGAGAATCACACCTAAAATTTTAAAAGAGTCATACAAATTTAAAGAAACATTATCAATACTGATATCTGGATGTTGAGGAGTCACCGTCCTTGATCTACTTACAATCATACTTTGAGTTTTGTAAGGATTCAACTTCATACCCCATAATTTGCACCATGCACTGATTTTAGCTAAATCTCTATTAAGGGATTCACCAACCCCAGATCTACATTCAGGGGATGGAATAGATGCAAAAAGAGTAGCATCATCTGCATATGCAACAAGCTTGTTTTCTAGGCCAAACCCCATGTCATGTGTATATAGTATGAAAAGTAATGGGCCAAGAACACTACCCTGTGGAACACCGGATATCACATTCCTATACTCACTATGGTGCCCATCAGCAACAACTCTTTATGATCTATTAAAAAATCGATAATAATGCTAAGAAACGACCCACCCACTCCCAACTGTTTCAGTTTGAAAACAAGGGCCTCATGATTAACACGGTCAAAGGCAGCATTAAAATCAAGGCCAATCATACGAACTTCCTGACCACAATCAAGGGATTTCTGTACAGCATTGGAGATTGTAAGAAGGGCATCACATGCTCCAAAGCCTTTACGAAAACCAAATTGCAAACTAGGGAGTAGATGAGTACCTTCAGCAAACCTATTGAGACGTTTTGCCAGATAACTTTCAAAAACTTTAGATAATATGGGAGTTATGGAAATTGGGCGGTAATCAGTGGGACTTGAGCTACCACGAGCACATTTACAAAGAGGAGTAACATTACCAATTCTTCAACAAGTTCTTAAAAGCTCCTCTTCTTGCTAACTTGCGCAAAATAACAGATAACTTTGGAGCTAAGAAATCTGCTGTCTTTATAAAAAAAAAAAAGGAAAAATACCATTCGGGTCTATAACTCCATAAGCATTAAGGTCCTTCAACAGAGCTTTGATCTCACGAGATCGGAAAGCTAAACTAGTTAGTTTAGCCTCAGGAAAACAGGAATGAGGAAGTTCAAGTTTTTCATTACTCTGTTTACTGTCAAAAACATCAGCCAACAGGGTTGCCTTTTTCTTTGGACAGTGAGTGACTGAGCCATTTGGTTTAAGTAAAGGAGGAACTAGTGCATCTACACCAAAGAGTGCAGATTTAAGGGTAGACCACCATTTATGTTCCTGAGTTTTACAAGAAAGGGTTTCTTTTATGGTTAAATTGTACTCCTTTTCAGTTGACGCATAAACTCTCTGAGCAAAAGCTCGAAGCTGAGTATAGTTGTTCCAGGTCAAATCTGATCTGTTACCCTTCCAACGGTGATAGGCCTCCTGCTTCTCCAAATAGGCACGTCTACAATCATCATTGAACCATGGTTTGTCCTTCACTCGGTACCTTAGCACACGAGAAGGGATACGCCTATGAATTATGTTGACTAGATTCTCATTCAAAGGGGCAACAGTATCTACACTACTATATAATTATGACCAATTCAAGTACAAAAGATCATGCAAAATCCCATTCCAGTCTGCTTGGGATTTCATATAAATTTTACAAGAGTATGATATATCAGGGACAGGCTGCTCAGTCTTCACTACTAATGAAATCAAGGCATGATCAGATGTTCCGACTGGAGAACTAACCTTACTAGTTATAACGCCAGGGGAGTCAGTTTATACGAGGTCCAAGCTATTACCAGACCTGTGAGTAGCTTCATTTATAATTTGCTCACAGCCTGATTCAAAGGCAAAGTCTAAAGCTCCTAAGCCATGGCGATCGGTAGGAGAGATATATATCACCAACAAAGACAAAAGAAGCCTATCTGTCATCTCCTTGTATCTTAGCCATAATGGTAAGAAGACAATCGAAGATAGAATCATCCATGTCTGGATTCCGGTAGATCGAACACAAATAAAAGTTGTTATGCCTGCCACAAACTTTTATTACTTGAATCTCATGACATCCACATTGATAGCAGGACTTACGAGAAGCAGGGTACTCCGTCCTAATATACACCGCCATTCCCCTGGTCCTAGGGATGGCATCACGTTTCAACATTAATGGCTTTTTAAAACCAGTTATAAGGAGCTCAGATGAGTGCCTAATATTAGAAACCAAAGTTTCTGAGCACAAAAGAATATCATACTGTCTGGGCGCAACTGTAAGGTCTTGGATATTTTCCTGAAGACCACGAATATTACAATACAGAAAATGACATCGACGAAATCTAGGACGTACTGGTCCCGGATTTTCCTCAATGTCTCCAGAGAGCATAATAATTAATAGAAATAAAAATAGACATCATACTTAAAAACTAGACTAGCGAGAATTATAACAAAAACAATAAGTACAGAATTATAAATAAAGTGATTGATGATACCCATAGACAATAGTAAAAAGTTGGAAAAACTGGTCAACACGGAGGAGCCGATACACCATGCAAGGCTAAATACCCTCCAGGAAAGCCACTTCAACTGAAGGGAGGACAGTAAGGATGGTTTTGAGAAGAAAAAGAATCAGAAAAGGAAAAGACAACCTCTTGATAAACTACCAGGCATCCATGGCCTTTCTATTAAACCTGCCCAACACACCATTTCAAAAAAACAAGAGGAAGAAAAAAAATAATACGAAAGAATAGTGTGCCCGAGTGTACCCTCAAGCAAGAGAACTCTAACCCAAGACAGTGGAAGACCATGGTACAGAGGCTATGGCATTACCCAAGACTAGAGAACAATGGTTCAATTTTGGAGTGTCCTTCTCCTAGAAGAGCGGCTTACCATAGCTAAAGAGTCTCTTCTACCCTTACCAAGAGGAAAGTACACTGAACTAATTTCAGTACAGTAATTAACCCCTTGGGTGAAGAAGTATTAAGTAGCTCATTGTTGTCAGGTGTATGAGGAAAGACGAGAATATGTATAGAATAGGCCAGACTATTCTGTGTAAGTGTAGGCAAAGAAAAAATGAGCCGTAACCAGAGAGAGGGATCCAATGCATTTCTGTCTGGCCAGTCAAAGGATCCAATACCTCTCTAGAGGTAGTATCTCAACGGGCGGCTGGTGCCCTAGCAAATGTGAGAATCAAAATGTAAAAGAGGCATGGTGCTTATATAAGTATTTGAATGCACGTTAATAAAACAAAATAATATTAAATTATAAATAAACATTAAAAGCCGCAAATAGCTCATGAATGTTCACAAAACAAATGTGAATCATAAAAGAATAAGTTATTGAATGATTTTAAATTACCTGACATTTCATCAGGCTCTGAAAGTTTTTCCACCTTTAAGATTTTAAAATTTTCAAGAAGCTGGTTTTATATTTAGGATTTGAGTTTTTCTTTATTACAAACTATTATCTTATATTTTTTTTATTTATATAAAAACCATATGTTTTGTTTATATATTTGTCATCTTCGATAGGAAATATATTTTTCTTCCCAAATTTATTTGAGCCACCTTTATATGAGCCAAGCTTGACTCATTGAGATGGTTAATCTCCTTCCTTTTTTAATAATAAATAAATAATGAAAAAGAAATAATAAATAATGAATAATAAATAATAAATATTAAATAATGAATAACAAATAATAAACAATAAAAATAGATATGTAAGTGATAAATTAATAACCAATAAATAACTAATAATGAATAACAAAAAACAAATAATAATATTTAATAACAATTAATAATAATAATACCAATAGCAGAGGAGATAGAGCATGATTTATTAATAAGAGATTCTTCAGATATAAATGAATCCAATAACCCATTGGAATAAGAAGGGAATTAGAGGGGCACTCAGTAGAGCACAGAGCTCCGCCGCGGCTGCTTATTTCTCGACCTTTTGCTTGACCTTGACCTTCAACATTTAGGTGTATTAATTGGCATGGATTTTCAGGCTCTCAAATATGCACCAAGTTTGAAGTCCCTGTGACAACAATTTCCAAACTCATGGATGATTACGTTAATTGGACATTTTTCTTGACTGTAACCTTGACCTTTCATCTTGACCTTCCAAAATATAATCATTTATAGCTATTTACACAACACTTAATCCCTGCAAGTTTCATTACTTTACGATTAGAATTGTGGCCAGGAAGCTGTTCACAAACAAACACACGAACTGGGGACGAGAACATAACCTTCCATCTTCGTTGGCGGAGGTAACCAGACTCAAGCAAGATGAGACGAGACGAGACTCCATGGTGGTGAAAAGGACTTATGTAGGCGTCACTCTCTTTGGTCTCGTAGACGGTGTAAAGCTGCAACTCCTACGACGCCCCCGGCGTCAGATTCCCTAAGGGCGAAGGTCATCTGGTTCTCAGAGATGGGGAAGTTGGCAATGCTGTTCTCGGACTCGGAGATTAGGGTGACCTTGAGCTTGAAGGCCGAGTAACCGCCCGTCTGAGGGGGATCCCACGATGTGAGGGCCTCCCACACCCTAGTCCCACACCCTCCCCACTTCGATCGTTAGATTACTCGGAGGTGATTGCACTGAAAGAGTAATAATAATAATAATAATAATAATAATAATAATAATAATAATAATAATAATAATAATAATAATAATAATAATAATAATAATAATAACTTTGAAAATAAAAATACAAAAACAAATGGAATAGAATTATAGGATTGATATTAACTTTGTCCGTATCAATTTTCATGTTGATATCTGCCAAAGGAAAGCCAAGGCAGACCTTTATCTCAGTTTGGGTTGAATGGTTATTTGAGTTTTTCTTTATTACAAACTCTTATCTTATATATTTTTTTATTTATATATAAACCATATGTTTTGTTTATATATTTGTCATCTTCGATAGGAAATATATTTTTCTTCCTAAATTTAATTGAGCCACCTCTATATGAGCCCAGCTTGACTCATTGAGATGGTTAATCTCCTTCCTTTTTTATAATAAATAATAAATGATGAATAATAAATAATAAATATTAAATATCAAATAATAACAAATAAATAATAAACAATAAAAATAGATAATATGTAAGTGATAAATTAATAACCAATAAATAACTAATAATGCATAAAAAAACAAATAATGATATTTAATAACAATTAATAGTAATAATACCAATAGCAGAGGATATAGAGCATGATTTATTAATAAGAGAATCTTCAGATATAAATGAATCCAATAACCCATTGGAATGAGAAGGGAATTAGAGGGGCACTCAGTAGAGCACAGAGCTCCGCCGCGGCTGCTTATTTCTCGACCTTTTGCTTGACCTTGACCTTTAACCTTAAGGTGTATTAATCGGCGTGGATTTTCAGGCTCTCAAATATGCACCAAGTTTGAAGTCCCTGTGACAACAATGTCCAAACTCATGGATGATTACGTTAATTGGACATTTTTCTTGACTGTAACCTTGACCTTTCATCTTGACCTTCCAAAATATAATTCTTTATAGCTATTTACATAACAGTTAATCGCTGCAAGTTTCATTACTTTACCATTAGAATTGTGGCCAGGAAGCTGTTCACAAACACGAACTGGGGACGAGAACATAACCTTCCATCTTCGTTGGCGGAGGTAACCAGACTCAAGCAAGATGAGACGAGACGAGACTCCATGGTGGTGAAATGGACTGTGATGTAGGCGTCACTCTCTTTGGTCTCGTAGACGGTGTAAAGCTGCAACTCCTACGACGACCCCGGCGTCAGATTCTTAAGGGCGAAGGTCGTCTGGTTCTCAGAGATGGGGAAGTTGGCAATGCTGTTCTCGGACTCGGAGATTAGGGTGACCTTGAGCTTGAAGGCCGAGTAACCGCCCGTCTGAGGGGGATCCCACAATGCGAGGGCCTCCCGCACGCTCCCCACTTCGATCGTTAGATTACTCGGAGGTGATGACACTGAAAGAATAATAATAATAATAATAATAATAATAATAATAATAATAATAATAATAATAATAATAATAATAATAATAATAACTTGGAAAATAAAAATAACAAAAACAAATGGAATAGAATTATAGGATTGATATTAACTTTGTCCGTATCAATTTTCATGTTGATATCTGCCAAAGGAAAGCCAAGGCAGACGTTTATCTCAGTTTGGGTTGAATGGTTATTTTTTGTGGCGGAGTAATATAAATTGTTCCTAGAATAACAATTCACAAATCAAAATAAGAATTTCTGGGATTGGTGAGAAAAAAAAAACTTCATTTTACAAGATCGAGAGCAAATGATTGTGAATGCCCGTTGGATTTTTACACACAAACACATACATAAACACATAAATTATATATATATATATATATACATATATATATATATATATATATATATATATATATATATATATATATATATATATATATATATATATATATACATATATATATATATATATATATATATATATATATATATATATATATATATATATATATATATATATATATATGTATATACA
>NC_090758.1:41388974-41408974 GCF_036898095.1 Palaemon carinicauda
TTTGTTCAGTGTACTTTCCTCTTGGTAAGGGTAGAAGAGACTCTTTAGCTATGGTAAGCCGCTCTTCTAGGAGAAGGACACTCCAAAATTAAACCATTGTTCTCTAGTCTTGGGTAGTGCCATAGCCTCTGTACCATGGTCTTCCACTGTCTTGGGTTAGAGTTCTCTTGCTTGAGGGTACACTCGGGCACACTATTCTATCGTATTATTTTTTTTCTTCCTCTTGTTTTTTTTGAAATGGTGTGTTGGGCAGGCTTAATAGAAAGGCCATGGATGCCTGGTAGTTTATCAAGAGGTTGTCTTTTCCTTTTCTGATTCTTTTTCTTCTCAAAGCCATCCTTACTGTCCTCCCTTCAGTTGAAGTGGCTATCCTGGAGGGTATTTAGCCTTGCATGGTGTATCGGCTCCTCCGTGTTGACCAGTTTTTCCAACTTTTTACTATTGTCTATGGGTATCATCAATCACTTTATTTATAATTCTGTACATATTGTTTTTGTTATAATTCTTGCTAGTCTAGTTTTTAAGTATGATGTCTATTTTTATTTCTATTAATTATTATGCTCTCTGGAGACATTGAGGAAAATCCGGGACCAGTACGTCCTAGATTTCGTCAATGTCGTTTTCTGTATTGCAATATTCGTGGTCTTCATGAAAATATCCAAGACCTTACAGTTGCGCCCAGACAGTATGATATTCTTTTGTGCTCAGAAACTTTGGTTTCTAATAGAGGCACTCATCTGAGCTCCTTATAACTGGTTTTAAAAAGCCAATAATGTTGAAACGTGATGCCATCCCTAGGACCAGGGGAATGGCGGTGTATATTAGGACGGAGTACCCTGCTTCTCGTAAGTCCTGCTATCAATGTGGATGTCATGAGATTCAGGTAATAAAAGTTTGTGGCAGGCATAACAACTTTTATTTGTGTTCGATCTACCGGAATCCAGACATGGATGATTCTATCTTTGATTGTCTTCTTACCATTATGGCTAAGATACAAGGAGATGACAGATAGGCTTCTTTTGTCTTTGTTGGTGATATATATCTCTCCTACCGATCGCCATGGCTTAGGAGCTTTAGACTTTGCCTCTGAATCAGGCTGTGAGCAAATTATAAATGAAGCTACTCACAGGTCTGGTAATAGCTTGGACCTCGTATACACTGACTCCCCTGGCGTTATAACTAGTAAGGTTGGTTCTCCAGTCGGGACATTTGATCATGCCTTGATTTCATTAGTAGTGAAGACTGAGCAGCCTGTCCCTGATATATCATACTCTTGTAAAATTTATATGAAATCCCAAGCAGACTGGAATGGGATTTTGCATGATCTTTTGTACTTGAATTGGTCATAATTATATAGTAGTGTAGATACTGTTGCCCCTTTGAATGAGAATCTAGTCAACATAATTGATAGGCGTATCCCTTCTCGTGTGCTAAGGTACCGAGTGAAGGACAAACCATGGTTCAATGATGATTGTAGACGTGCCTATTTGGAGAAGCAGGAGGCCTATCACCGTTGGAAGGGTAACAGATCAGATTTGACCTGGAACAACTATACTCAGCTTCGAGCTTTTGCTCAGAGAGTTTATGCCTCAACTGAAAAGGAGTACAATTTAACCATAAAAGAAACCCTTTCTGTACAACTCAGGAACATAAATGGTGGTCTACCCTTAAATCTGCACTCTTTGGTGTAGATGCAACAGTTCCTCCTTTACTTAAACCAAATGGCTCAGTCACTCACTGTCCAAAGAAAAAGGCAACCCTGTTGGCTGATGTTTTTGACAGTAAACAGAGTAATGAAAAACTTGAACTTCCTCATTCCTGTTTTCCTGAGGCTAAACTAACTAGTTTAGCTTTCCGATCTCGTGAGATCAAAGCTCTGTTGAAGGACCTTAATGCTTATGGAGTTATAGACCCGAATGGTATTTTTCCTTTTTTTTTATAAAGACAGCAGATTTCTTAGCTCCAAAGTTATCTGTTATTTTGCGCAAGTTAGCAAGAAGAGGAGCTTTTAAGAACTTGTTGGAGAATTGGTAATGTTACTCCTCTTTGTAAATGTGCTCGTGGTAGCTCAAGTCCCACTGATTACCGCCCAATTTCCATAACTCCCATATTATCTAAAGTTTTTGAAAGTTATCTGGCAAAACGTCTTAATAGGTTTGCTGAAGGTACTCATCTACTCCCTAGTTTGCAATTTGGTTTTCGTAAAGGCTTTGGAGCATGTGATGCCCTTCTTACAATCTCCAATGCTGTACAGAAATCCCTTGATTGTGGTCAGGAAGTTCGTATGATTGGCCTTGATTTTAGTGCTGCCTTTGACCGTGTTAATCATGAGGCCCTTGTTTTCAAACTGAAACAGTTGGGAGTGGGTGGGTCGTTTCTTAGCATTATTATCGATTTTTTAAGTAATAGATCATAAAGAGTTGTTGCTGATGGGCACCATAGTGAGTATAGGAATGTGATATCCGGTGTTCCACAGGGTAGTGTTCTTGGCCCATTACTTTTCATACTATATACACATGACATGGGGTTTGGCCTAGAAAACAAGCTTGTTGCATATGCAGATGATGCTACTCTTTTTGCATCTATTCCATCCCCTGAATGTAGATCTGGGGTTGGTGAATCCCTTAATAGAGATTTAGCTAAAATCAGTGCATGGTGCAAATTATGGGGTATGAAGTTGAATCCTTACAAAACTCAAAGTATGATTGTAAGTAGATCAAGGACGGTGGCTCCTCAACATCCAGATCTCAGTATTGATAATGTTTCTTTAAATTTGTATGACTCTTTTAAAATTTTAGGTGTGATTCTCGACAGCAAATTTACTTTTGAGAAACATATAAGGTCTGTGTCTTCTTCAAATGCACAAAAAATTGGCTTATTGAGAAAGTCTTTTAAGATTTTCGGTGATCAATCTATTCTGAAGAAGTGTTTTAATTCTTTCTTTCTACCTTGTTTTGAGTATTGTTCTCCTGTCTGGGGTTCAGCTGCTGATTCTCATCTTAATTTGTTGGACAGAAACTTACGGTCTATCCAATTTCTTATTCCTGATCTAGATATTAATCTTTGGCACTGTCGTTCAATTAGTTCATTATGCATGTTGCATAAAATTTTCATAACTCTGACCATCCTTTACATTCAGATCTCCCTGGTCAATTCTATCCTGTTCGTAATACTAGGCAGGCAGTTAATTCTAATAGCCAGGCCTTCTCCATCATGAGGCTCAATACTACACAGTATTCTAGAAGTTTTATTCCAGCTGTTACCAAGTTGTGGAATGATCATCCTAATCGGGTAGCTGAATCAGTAGAACTTCAAAAGTTCAAAGTTGGAGCAAATGCTTTTATGTTGACCAGGCTGACATGAGTCTTTTTATAGTTTATATATGACATATCTGTTTTTGACGTTGTTAATAGTTTATATAGGACATATCTGTTTTGACGCTGTTACTGTTTTCAGAATGATTTATTGTTAATTTATTCTCATCATTTATTTACCTCCTTATTTCCTTTCCTCACTGGGCTATTTTTCCCTGTTGGAGCCCTTGGGCTTATAGCATCTTGCTTTTCCAACTAGGGTTGTAGCTTGGCTAGTAATAATAATAATAATAATAATAATAATAATAATAAACCCACAAATTATATAGAAAAAAATAAACATAAATTTTTAGTTTTCGAAGGGACTGTGTCCTTTCCTCTTCATAAAACAAACGGAAACTTGTGTATTCTAATGCATGTTTATTAACCTTGCATTTGCTTATCTCCACCTACCGCCTTCAGGACCCAATGCACCTGGGAGGTTCATCATGTGGTACCGGAATGAAACGGCAATTTTGGCGCTGTGGCATCGGCCTCACCCGGCTGGAATCTACTCCCATTACCAAGTAAGTGGATACGACACCAAAGGATTTATTGTAATGGGTTTGGTGTCTTATTTGGAATGGACAACCGACCTTGATTTGTAGTTATTAGCTCTAAAATTTTTTTTTTTTTTTTTTTTTTTTTACAAAGGTGTGCTTATTGTGTAGGGGTGTGGCTGAATGCGCTACGTGTATGCATAATGATATCAATGTAGACTTATTTGATATTGATTATTCACTTTATAGAACATTTTCATTTTATGCATGACACTAGATTTGTACAGTTTGGTCTTTATTGTCCACTGCAGGACATTATATCTGATACTGGAAAATATTTGCAATTTCGGCTACCTATATATATATATATATATATATATATATATATATATATATATATATATATATATATATATATATATATAAACAACCATTCACTCTCCATCTGTCTAAATCATGGGAATGTTTTGGATTAATATTATTATCATTATTATTATTATGTTGGTATGAAGTCCATATTCTTCTCCATCTGGTAACAGTGCAATTTACTGTATTGTCGCCTTATCTGTTTAAAATGTTGGATATTTATCGACACCAGATATTTCCTTAGTTCACCTAAGTACTGCAACGTGGTATGCATATCTCACTGGCATTATCAGTAGGTGGAACATGCTGTGCTTGAAAGGCTTAGTGACACTGGGCTGTTTCCACTTTCGTTGTTCTTGTTTCAATTTTTAAAGATATCATTACACTTGAATTTTTTATACTTTACTTTTATTCTGACGGCTGTTTTTTTTTTTCCCCGGTCCTCTACAGCAGGGGAACCCTACTCTCTACAGGACATACACTCTCATTATATCTTGTTCGCTCACAGTATTCAACATTTTACATCACGTATTGCTCATTTACTGTTAAATCATCACTGTCAAAGGACATATATTTTGGAGAGAGAGAGAGAGAGAGAGAGAGAGAGAGAGAGAGAGAGAGAGAGAGAGAGAGAGAGAGAGAGAGAGAGAGAGAGAGCTAATTCCACCTCTGTCCTTGCTGTTCTCTGCCTTCTAATATTTGTTTGCCCTTCCCTTATCAGCTCCTCTTTTTCATCTTTCCTATATTAATTTCCTCCTCTCTGATAGTCGTCGTCATCGTTACCCTTGCCCTATTCCTTTCTTCCCCATTTTCTTCTGTACTCTGCTCTCCCTATTCCTCATCTCCATAATTTCACTTCACCTTTTTTTTCCTATTTTCCATTTTCCTTCCTCTTTCCTCTACGTATCATTAGAGTCGATATTGGTTCTGGAATACTTTATCTGTTTTTTTTTTCTGTAGTTCTACGTGTTCTCTTCATGAGAGAGAGAGAGAGAGAGAGAGAGAGAGAGAGAGAGAGAGAGAGAGAGAGAGAGAGAGAGAGAGAGAGAGAAGCGGTAGCGTAATTTAAGAGACCCCTCATTTAACCATTTCCCTTTTACTGATACTGTCGTTGACTGTCTCTGCCTTATAATATTTTCTTGTTTTGACCCCATTTTTTTTTTTTTTTGCATCTCCTCTAGCTGCTTCTGTCTTATAAAGTTGAAATGTTCAGAATGACTGTCTTTCACTTCCTTAAATGTCCCCAGTGAAATCTTTCATGAATTCAATATTAGTGCATATGTTCCTCATATCCTTAATTATCATAGAACTCCTCATCCCTCCCACCGTTACTCTCACTGATTGTACCCTTTGTCTCATCACATATTATTGTTATTATTATTATTATTAGTAGTAGTAGTAGTAGTAGTAGAAGTAGTAGTAGTAGTAGTAGTAGTAGTAGTAGTAGTAGCCACGTTACAACCCTAGTCAGAAAACCAGGATGTGATGATGCCATAAGCTCAAGAGTTCCAACAAGATAAAACACCACAGTTAGAAAATCAATTAAGACAATGAATAAACTACAAGAGAATTAGTGAACAATTAAAAAAAGATAGGCTGAGAACAATAACAACAGACCTTCCATGTGCATTACAAACTTTAAAAGCTTAAAAAAATACAAGAGAAGAAAAATATAATATATAATAGTGTGTCGAAGAGTTCCTTGAGGCGAGAGATCTCTTCCCCAAGGCAGTGGAAGACCATGGTACCGAAGCTTACGGCACTAATCTTCTCCTAGAAGAGCTGCCTATCATAGCTAAAGAGTCTCTTCCACGCTTACCAAGAGGAAAGTAGCCACTGAACAATTACATTGCATTAGTTTAACACTTGAGTAAGAAAGAATTGTCTGGTAATCACAGTTCTGTCCGTTCTATGAGGACAGAGCAGATTGTGAAAAGAATAGGCCTGACTAATCAGTTTATTTGTAGGCGAAGAAAAATGGAGACGTAACAAGTGAGAGGGATCCAATGTGATACTGTCTGGCTAGTCAAGTCAAAGGACCCAATAACTCTCTAGTTGTAGTATTTCAATGGGTGGCTGGAATGTTATAAAAAAAGTTCCAGACCTCTTTGTCCTATATTTAATTACATTTGATGACCAGGGTAACAAGGAGGGTGACTAGTGTATTTTGCAGTCAGGAAAGGTGGAATAATTATTTCCATAGTTGGATTTGGCGGTTCTTTGTCCAAACCTGATTAAAAACCGTTGATTCAGAAGCTTGTGATCTCTATACAGTTCTTGAAACACTTTACGTTGATGTTCAGAAACTCGTCAAATGAAAATCTTGTCATTGGAGGTACTCTTTTCCAGCAAAAGGACATCAACAAATATACATGGACTTCACCATGTGGCATTTGCTGAAATAAAATAGATCACATAACAATTAATAAAGAGAGAAGGAGGCCAGAAATGTAAGAAGCCTGTGAAGTGCAGATATTGGTAGTGATCACCAGGTCCTCGTTGACACACTGAAATTAAAACTGAAAACACTCAACAGAAATGTAGATAGAATACCTAGGTTTGATACAACCAAGCTTGTGCAAGATGATCACAGAGAAACATCTGCAATTGAATATAGGAATCTATTTGAATTATTAGAGATTTTGAGATATGAAGGAGAGACACTTGATGAAAAATGGTGTGGTATTAAGGACATATATCAGTAGTTAGTAGTCAGGTTTCGGGACATGCACTTAAAAGGAAAAGCCATGGGTATCAAGTGATACTTAGGATACTATAAAAAGAAACAAAGACAGAAATTGAATGTTGAAGGTTTTCGAGGAAGTAAGGAAAATTACAAAGTAGAGGGTGCTAAGTAATCCAGTATCGATAGAGGTCAAAATAAAAGCCAAGAATGAAGGGGGGGGGGTGATATTTAGACAGGAAAGCAGATAAGGCTAACTAAGCTATGAACTCAGGGAGCAGTTATGTTGTAAGAATTGCACATAGAATTATTGATGAAATTTATATGGGAGCCAAGTAGATGGAGCATATGGCCATTAAAAAGAGAGATGGGTCTGTTTTAACAACAGAGGATGAAGAAAGGCAAAGTGAGGTCATTAATAGGAAAGACAAAGGGAATAATTTGAATGATATGCCTGAAGCTGATGAACATCTTGATGTTCCCATGGATTAATTCAGTGTGTTTGAAATCGAAGCTAGTATTGAAAAACTCAGGAGATGGAAAGCCCTTGGTCATGGTGGAATAACTGCTGAGATAGAACTGGCTGAAAATTAAGTGAATCCCAGAATACTTAATAAGTTATTTTGTAAAATGTGGCATGAAGAGACAAAACCTGATGAAAGGGGGCTAGGGGTGTCGGGGAAAATGGCAAACAAAATAATTACAGAGCCATCATACTTACGTCAGTTGTCATGAAAATATATAGGATTTTTATTCTAAATTCACTAGAGAGAAAGATTGAAGGAAAGGTGATATTATTACGTAATTTTGTACTGCACCAGACATCAGGCAAAACCAATTCTGAATAGCTAATGCAGGTATGATCTAAGCAGTAAAAGTGTTACTACTCCTTTTCCTGCTTTTCAGTCTTGTTAATTAACATGATCTCTCCATCTTTGTATTTCATAAGATTATCCTCGTTACTTGCAAACTTAAGTTTATTTTCCTGCATTATCATTTCAATATCTTCATTCCATTTACATTCTTTTGTTAGAACATCTGCAATCATGTCTTTCTTTCCATCCAGCCAACTGTAAGACTCAATACATCCCTCAGTCAACATGTCCTTCATCTCCTGTATGCTGTTCCTGAGAAGCCTTTCCTCAACCTGCTTGGTACTCCCAGCAGATTCTAGCATGGGTATTGAATCTGTGAACAATTTGATTGGAATTTTCTTTCTATACTGACCAAATAATAACTGTTCAATCTGACTCACAAAAAACTGACTGTTATCAATAATCTTAGTCATACTTCTGGTTTCAGCCGCCTTTGCAGAATGACATACCTTCTGGATAGTCTTTGACTTCGAGTTAATAGGGACCACACGTCTATTTCTCTTACCTCCTAGTAAAATCAGATTGCCACATATGCTTCTCTCATGTGTATTAAACGAAGCATCTGTAAATCCATATATCTTCAAATATTCTTTTTTGTCAACTCTTGTAAATTCTACTTTATTTGGTCTATCATTTATCTTATCGATTGTATGACAAAATAGCTAGTCCCTCTATAGCTAGTACAAAACGGCTAGTTCCAAAATAGCTAGTATACCAAGACAGCTAGTTTCAAAATAGCTAGTATACCAAAACAGCTTGTTCCAAAATAGCTAATATACCAAGTTAGCTACTATACTAAGTTAGCTAGTATACCAAAACAGCTAGTGAACAAAAAACTGGAATAAAAAATACTTAAAAACCTGCAAGACTATTTAAAATTCATAAAATTATTTGGTAATGCCAGTATACAAGAAATAAACTTATCAAAATTTAATAAATTCATTGGTAACACCAATATACAAGAAATAGACTATTCAAAATTCATATTTAATCAGTATTTTATAAGATAGGTAATACCACGAAGGAATTCAAATGTCGACATTTCTTCATTTTGGAGTCTTTGTTTTAAAGTTTGAATCCTCCCATTGATTTCTTTGGCTTTTTTGCTTGTAGTCTCCCTTTCGCCCGATAAATAAGAGGTCAACTTATTTCTTTGCATAGTTTCTTCCTTCTGAATACCTCTTAAAAACCGCCATAAGGAAGGGTACGGGGAATCATATAGGGTTTGAATCGCTCGGTGCCATCCTTCAATCATGTTTGTGGTTCTCGGTAATCCATCTGTCGACCTTTGTGCAACGCTCCAAATCATTGGTGAACATAGAGGTGGCTTTCTTCTTCCTCCTGTTCTTTGAGGTCTTCCAATGTCTCTATCTTCGAAATGACAGTACAATTCTTCCATTTCTTGCTCCATTTGAAGATCTTCTATTGTGTCCAGCAATTCTTCAAATGCTTTGGTTATATCATCTGGGTCTAAAGCAGCAAGCAATTTACAATAAAGGCAAGAGTTAGTATCAGTTAGTTACGTAAGTATTTGTTAACCCAATACTGTGAATTTCCCTCCAAATTGCCCGTGAAAGATGGAAGAAACACCCTTGCAACTGTAAATTTGGAAAGACGTATTTGAAAGCATCCATAACTGGTTTCTCAAAATCTGTGGTAATTGTTTTTGGCTGTAAGTCTGGGCGCTTTTCTTTCAAGATACTAAAGGCTTTTTTATATGTTTCCTTTGTTTTATTTGTCAACAAGATGCAGACATGCAAATAAATATTCACTTTTAATAGCGTGGATCGTGTACAGTAGATAAAATAGTTGTGGAACCATTTTGAATGTACCGTCACATATCAAGAATGTCCAGCATAGTTTCACTTGCGAATATTAGTGTTTCCTGAGAATCACTTTCATCATAAAGTAAAAAGCGTTCTTTAGCACTCCCTATAGTAATTGTTTCAAATTCTTCAGGTAAATTGATTTCTGAAAGTGATTCCGGTTCTGGAAAGTAGCCTTCTGTTTTTTGCCTTTTTCGTTGAATGCATTTTGTAAGTGCTTTTCTTTTTGGCATGCAAGACGAAGTTTCACAATCAACATTTTGAGTAATTTTAGCAATGATTCTACGTGGTGGAGCTGTTGAACCAGAAGCTTCGTTTCATAACACTTAAGACTATCGTAACTTTTTTTTTGGCATATCGGGTGCATGTGAATGATTCTGACCCAAACTTACATCACTTGTATCACTAAAATCAACCAGAGTTATGGCAGTTCCTTTGCAGCCTTTGATTACGTATCTCCAGTTCTGCGTTTCGTTATTGGTTGTATTCTTTCGATAAACATATCCCTCATGACATATTTGGTCATCCCCTTTTTGCCGTTTTATCACTTTCATGTTGATGGGCTTGTCAAACTAAAACAAATATTTTGGATAACCCAGATTTAAAGTTATTTTAGAAAGTGCATATTAAGAGTTTCCAATTAGAACTTACTGTTTGGAACAAGCTATTTCAGAGCCATCCATTTTGAAATATGCTGTTTTGGCATACTTGCTATTTTGGAACTAGCTGTTTTGGAACTAGCTGTTTTGGCATACTAGCTGTTTTGGAACTAGCTGTTTTGGTATACTAGCTGTTTTGGTATGCTAGCAATTTTGGAACTAGCTGTTTAAGACTAGCTATTTTGGAACTGCCTATTCTGGGACTAGCTGTTTTGGGTTTCACCAATCTTATCAATTATAAAATTTACCTTTTTTTAAGATATTTCAATGTAGCACTACTATTTTTCTTGGACATCTGCAATGCTGTGATAGAAAGTTCAGGTCTTGTATTGGCTGCTAACCAGCTAAACTTTCCCACATACTTGCAAAATACTTTTAGTTCCTGATTAGTCAAATGTTCACTAGCTTTTTTTTTTTTATATCTTCCACTTTCTCAAGACTCCTCGCATAATCATCCATTGAGATTGTTATTCCAGTTTCTGTTTTGATGATATCTATCCATATGAACCGAAATTTATTCTTTTCTATCTTTGAAACTTGTAATTTTTCTTTACACAAGTCTGTTACTTTCTTTACAAATCCTTTTGTACCAGATATCGAAAAATCATCTACATGAGTAAGTATCATACCAATCAGATTTCCTTCACTCTGCTGATAGTAGTATGCCTCATCCCCACTCACGGTCTTCAGACCTTTTTCTTTGAAAATCTGCTGAACTTTCAGCCAAAATTTTCTACTGGCATCACCCAATCCATATAATGGTTTTCTGAGTTTCCAAATAATGTTTTCTTTTTTTAAATCCTTTGGAGGATCTACAAATACATTCCTGTTAAGTATGTTTGACTATAAAAATGTTGTTTTGATGTCAATAGACTGAAGCTCAAAATTCTCATTTGCAGCCAAGGACAAGAACACTTTCATGCTTTCACGCATAGCTGTTGGTCAATCAGCTTGGGGTTTTTCTTTTTCATGAAATCCCTTGGCGACAATTCTCCCTTTGTCATCAGTTTTTTGTCCGTCATGCTTTTCCTTTTTCGTGATCACCCATCTGCTGCCTATCTTTTCTTGCCCTACATCTTCCACTTCCTCGGAAGTGTCAAAATGTAACAAAATTACATATTCTTTCTTCTTTACTTCTAACACTTCTGGCATCTTGTGATATTTAACAGGTAATTCCACTATATAACTTGTTATTTCCTCACAAAAACACTAGTTTTTTTTTTAAGTCAACCAGAATGCTCTAATGAAATCCTTCTTAGTTTCCTCTTTATTATCTTGAGATATTGTCTTCATTTTTAGATTACTGGCTGGAGGATCCCCTGATATTTTCTCTTCTTCTGCCATTTTAGGAGTAGAGTCCACTGCTTTTGCTTTGTTGTGTGCTTCTCTTGAAATTTCCGAAGGAATATTTCTTTGAGAGCAAAATTGTACTTTGCAACTGGCTACTTTCTTTAAATCGCCATTCATCCAAATGTAAACATCTCTTCCTCTGTGTGTGAACACCTTTACTGGACCACACCAGGCTTTTTTTCATTTTATCTTGGTAAAATACCATAACCCCCTCTTTGAAAATGATATTAAATTTATTGTTTTCATGTTGTGAAGCCTTTTTCAGCTTTGAAGAATATTCAGCTTCCTTGAATTGCTTGGTGATCATGTGAGGTCTCTCGATCATTAACTTCACATTCTCACTGTCAAACATCGACTCAGTGGCGACATTTCCTGTAGAAATTCCAGGTATTGTTACAGCCTTTCCTGTCACCAAATGCATAGGGTTATATCCTAAAATACTGGTGTTTGTATTATGATTCCAAGCAGCCATCTCTACAGCCTTCTTTAAATCCATTTTCTTATCTGCCTCTCGAATTTTCTTCACCGTCATATCTGGTTACGTTCGTTTATTCCATTGGTCCAGGGTGAGTAATTTGGACCAAATTTTACTTCAAAACCTAGTTTTGAAGCAAACTCGTCAACTTCGTGGTTCTTAAACTCTGATCCGTTATCTGCCCAGTATCCTTGAGAAAGGAACCCAAACCTTCAGTTCCATACTGTGTTGAGAGATTCACCCACTGACTCGGCGGTTTTACCATTCAAAACTGCTCCTTGAATAAATCTGGTGAAGGAACAGATCATCCCTAATACAGAAGTCTCTCCATATAGCTTTAAGTCCATGGTTACAATCTGATTAACATAAAAAACTATTGGTAATGCAACTTTAGGAGTGTCCTGGGATCTCTTGCATTTTTTAGATATATTGCAGTTTTCACACACTTCTTTTATTGTTTTTCGCATTTGCTCATTAAGTTTTCCTGCATTCCTATATGCATGAATTAGTTGATTTTCATTCTTGTGGTTGGCTACTTCATGAATCTTCTTCACCTTCTCATAACTCTCTACATCTACTTCCTTCTTCAAGTAAAATACAGTGGTGTCTATAGTCCAAAATTCTCTATCTTCATACAGCTGAAGAGCCATATTACCTCCTGCAGTATACATACATTCGAACTCACGGGTTGTGTCAATGTTGATTGTCACTTTATCTCTATGCATACTTAAATCCATTTTCCATTCTTCATAGTATTTCTACCACACAACAATGGCACATTTTCAGCATCCAGCGCAAAAGCTCCAAGCAAAATCCTTCTGAAAGTATCAGATTTTTCAGATTCCTTTATTGTTATTGGTATTTCTATAATTTCCTTACTTTCATATATTCTACTTGGACCAAATCTGAGTTTTTTGAAACATCTCCTTTTATGCAAATTTTCCTTCTTAATACCATTCTTCTTCAGATATTTTTCCAGCCATCTTTTTCCAACTAAGCTACTTGGACAACCAGTATCCAAAATCAGAGCTCCTACTTCGGTAACTTCTTTAGCAAACATTACATCGCTGATATATACATGAATGATCTCTGATACTTCTTTCATACTTACAAAATTCACATTCTTTCCTTTCTTCAACATTTCTTCAATCTTTTCCAAGATTTTTGCTACATTTTCTTCGACCATAATCACTCTTTCAGTCAAATTTTGCTGCTGTTTCCGATCATTTGACACAGAACTACTATTGGAAGATGATCTTCCATTTGAAAATGGCCTACCATTGGAGTATGGTCTAAAACTGGACAAATGCCTCGAAGATGATCCTTGTCTTGATGGTGTCCATGAGGGAGCTCTCCTATATGTTCCAGACTGAGTCCTCCAAAATCCTGGATTAGAATCTGATCTACAAAATCTATGAAAATCAGGCCTTTGGTTAAAATTATGCCATCTTTACCATCTTCAGAAGATTAAGAACTTCATTGTCTTCTCGCGGTCTCCTATCAGTTCCATCATGTGTCTCCAGAGCATCCATCTGTCTTCTTTTCTTTTCTTTTCTGCTTTTTCTACCATCATAACACCTAACAAGTAATAAAAATTTACAGTAACTTCCTCTCTCATACAATCACAGATCAAGACTTCAAACTTGTCCCAGTAAGTTTCATTAGTATCCTCTTCCTTTACGGAAAATTCCAAGATTGACTTGAGAACATCAATACACTTCTCTGCTGCAGTTTTTGCATACTTTTGCTTAAGAATTTTCAAAACTGCTGCTACATTTTTGTTTGGAGCCTCAGATGTTTTATCCAATAGCACAGAAACAACATAATCTTTGACATTATTATTTTTCTTCAGGCTCTCCAGTAAATAAGTATACTTCGTAAAATTATCATCCTTGTTCGAGGTATTCCACTTTCTACTTCTTGAAAAAACTTTTCAAAAGTTTGACTGACCCAGATTGGAGGAGGTTACGCTTCCAATCCTTTGGCAATTTCTTCACTAATAATTTTTCCCATTGTAATGATCGCTGTTAAATCATAAGCACCTCCCTTTACTACACTTGTCGAAATATCTTTATGCATAATTTTGATATGCTGTTCCTTTTCCATCCTGTTCATGAAATTCTTTTTACATATGTAATATATGTAAAATTACATGTTTAAATACATGACCTAAGAGGTCAATATGGAAGTAGGAGCAAGTGTGAGGAATGCCATAGTCATGTCATAACCAGGATGCGAATGCCAAACCTCAGCAATGTAACATTTTTATGAAGAATAAACACAAATACAAATCGTGAGAAAGAGTTGTGTCGCACCAGATGCAGGTGTCTTCCTATATTAATGTTTAGTTTACATTATGTATTTAAATGCTGAGATAACTGACTATACAATATCTGTGATATTGATATTTTAGCCAGTTCTCAATAAGTTGTCATACGGAATGGTCATCCGACCAAACCATCTATACTCCTGTGATGGAGATGTTAATAACTGTTTTAAAGGAATAAACTATTTTAAAGTTAACTAACCTAGACTTATTTGAAGATGTAACCTACCAATTCTAAATATTACAACACATTGAAGAGACATTTGATGGGAACCCGAATGTGTGTTAATAACAGTACCACACCAACAATTGGTGGCAGTGAATAAAACTCTAAGAACCAGAGAAAGATCTTCAAGAACCAGCGAATAAAACTCTAAGAACCAGAGAAAGATCTTCAAGAACCAGCGAATAAAACTCTAAGAACCAGAGAAAGATCTTCAAGAACCAGCGAATAAAACTCTAAGAACCAGAGAAAGATCTTCAAGAACCAGCGAATAAATACTCTAAGAACCAGAAAAAGATCTTCAAGAAAAACACATAAATCAACTTTAGTATCATTAGAATCACAAGTAATGAGTCTACAATTTTAACGAAGTATCTACGTCCACCGAAGAAATTAAAACATTGAATACCAACAAATAAATGTTATACAAACTGAGGAACTGGATCTTTAATCAACATCCTAAGAAAACCAAGGACTGACATTCAACGTTTACTAAACATTCGAGAATCATATCCAGGAAGCACTACATTCAACGGAAATCGGACCGAAAACATTCACCCAAACATCAATAAGAAGAAACAATCCAGTGAGAGAGAGAGGAAATGAAGGCATCACCCTTCGCCCATATAAACCGAAACTAAGTATATTTCTTTATTCATTTCAGTTTTAGACAGTGAAGTGTAGTTAATCGTCCATTATTGCTGGGGTGAGTTGTTTGTTAATCTTCATTTTTCCTTTCATTAAATGAAACTGTATTCAACTTCGAACTCTTGTCGAGAATTTTTTTTCTCTCTGTGCTAATTCCGTTTTCTTTCAGAAGTTCTCGGAAAATATCTTTATATTTGTGTCATTGTATTGGGGATTGTGTTATGATCTTTGTTTGAATAGTATTTATGCATTTACGCAGTGGACGTCTGTATTCATATAGAGATTTTGATAGGATTGCAAGGAATCAAAGAGATAAAAAACAAGTTAAAGTCAAAATGACACTTCCTGTCAGCCCAAGTAACCCCATCCCCGGCCCGAGTAACCCCATCCTGGCTCCCATTGTTACCTTAGTTAATGCCCGATGTTGAGTCTTGGATTTCTTCCGTCGACGCCCATTTAAATGCTAAACAAATTATAGACCCATTTGTACAATTACAAGAAGCTAAAAGTTTTAAAGACTTTTCTAAAGGAGATGCGAGTGCGTATTTGAGGGGAGTTTCGTTTCAAGAAGCAGTTACATGGGATGATTTCAAAGTTAGGCTACGTGCGGTCTGTGGCGGTGAGGAAGCCTTGGATGTAGTTTTATCATTAAGAAATACACTTAAGCCACTATGACTCGGCTTAATGTCATTGAGAGAGCAGCGCTCATTGCCGATAGGCTAAACGAGTATCAAGATATTTTATATAATTCCACTTGGGTTACTAGAGATAACATCTTGAAAGATTTCTTACGATTAATGTATTCAACTTGTATGACACTTATGTTGCCTGAAGCTTTAGTGCGGTGTTTTGATAAAAAGTTAATGCCAGCAAGTACAGAATTGGACGTATATAAACAGATAAAAAAACACATGTCTAAGTGTACTGATCTTGATCCCCTGTTTACACAGGTTTTTGCAAAAAATGAAACAAAGCCACAACAAGTAAACGTAGTTATTAATAGTCAAGTCGCGGGAATGACGTGTTATAATTGCAAACGTCAAGGTCATTTGATTGCACACTGCAGAACGAGATTCTGTTCGTTACATAATAGTTCTACTCATTCATATAGTCAGTGCTACTCGCGTAAGACACAACAGAATCCTAGAAATACATAGTCAAATCCACAGTCAATTCCACAGACAGTTCCATATGGAAATAAAAAGAAAAATCCTCAGTTCAATACGAAGAGGTATCAGCTATCCGTAACTTTCCGATACCTACTAATGTCAAGGGAATACAGCAATTTCTGGGGTGTAGTGGATATTACAGGCGTTTTATACGCAATTATTCAATAACAGCCGCTCCCCTAACTGATCTTACGAAGAAGGGCGTAGATTTCATATGGTCTCAGCAGCATCAACAGGTGTTTAATACCTTGAAAGATGAACTGTGTAGTTCTCCTATCTTAAAATTTCCTGATTCACTAAGGAATTCTTCATTGCAACAGACGCCTCAGACTTAGGAGTAGGTGGGGTATTGCTTCAGCAATATGAAAAACAATTTTTCTCGATAGCTTTTTATTCTCGAAAACTAAAAACTTCCGAAAGTAAGTATGCAGTAATAGACAAGGAAGGGCTAGCTATTGTTAATTCACTAGTGCATTCAAGTTCATAATATACGGTTATCCCGTTAAGGTTCTTACTGATCATAAACCACTAACCGACTTCTTTAAAGGCTTCATTCATAGCCTCAAACGAACTCGGTGGCATTTGATCATTCAAGACTTTGGCGCGAGAATCGAGTATTTACTAGGGAAAGCAAATATCATTGCTGATGCATTATCACGCAACCCCGCGTCATCTTGTACGGAGCCTTTAGCTTAATTAATAGATATATCAACATCCATGCCTATTGTTAAAACTATATCTGAAAAAGAAAATCTGGGCTGGAGTGCTGAATTATTACAGACTGAGCAAAGAAAAGATCAGAAATTAGAAAAAATTATAAATGCTTTGGAAGGCAATCGTAAGGAAAAGGAATATATAAAGTATACGCAGCAGAATTATATAATCAAAGACAATATTCTGTGTAGATCCGTGACAAGGAAAACCCGCAATACACCACATGTAACTAACGACCAGGTAGTGGTACCAATCTCACTTATATCCACTGTCCTAAATTGGTTGCATATAAACCTATTGCATGGACACCCGGGGTTCTCCATAATGTCACAGAAAGCCAAATCATTGTTTTATTGGCATACGATGCTTACAGATATAAAAAAACACATAGCTAATTGTTGCACTTGTCAGGAAAACAAAGGGAACACGAAAACACCTGTCAGCCTAGGGGCTTATCCCATGCCCAATCAACCCTTTGAAAGGTTACATTTAGATTTATTAACAGGATTTTACGAGTCAGACAGAGGAAATAAGCACCTCTTAGTAATTGTAGATGATTTGACTCGATTACAGAACTAATAGCGCTTAAAACTAAAACTGCGATTGAATGCGCTAGGAAGTTTTACGAGCGTTACATTTGTAAACATGTAATTCCACACATAATAATTTCAGACTCGGGTGGAGAATTTAATAATCATTTCCTTACCTCATTGAGTGAATTCCTTAGCATAAAGAAAATCAATACTATGATCTATCACCCAGAGTCCAATGGGGTAGTGGAAAGAGCGAATAGGAAGGTTTTAGATATATTAAGAGTAACACTAGGGGGATCAGACCCCAACTGGGATATTGCAATACTCGCGGTACTGAGTACTCTGAATCATTCATATCATATATCAATTAAAATGTCACCGCACGAGGCATTGTATGGTTCCCCAGTTAGAACGCCTTTCCATTTATTAACGCCTACTGTACAACTAATTTATCAAATCCTTTAAAAGAATGTATAAATGCAAGCAAAAGTCGTTTTGATATCCTTCGAAAGAATTTAGAAAAATCACAAATCATAATGAAAAGGAATCATGGTAAAATAGCGAAGCCAACTAAAACATATACCGTGGGTGAATGTATACATACAGGTAAATGTACGTAAAGGACTCAATTATAAACTAACACCTAAGTTTGAAGGTCCATTTAGCATTTTGGAAACATTAACAGCTAATAGATTTAGAGTTCAAAACGTATCCCAGCCCACTGATGGAAGAATTGTACCATTGGCTCACATAAGAAATTGAAATAAGAGAGAAGGGAGTGAGGGAATATTTTTTTTTTTTTTTTTTTGTTCTTTATCTATGAAGTTTATATGTTAACATTTTTTTCTTCTTAATACAGGAGTAATTACATATATTTTTCTCATTACAGGTTTCCAAGATGAAGTTTTTATTGTTAGGAGTGATATTGTTCGCTTAGACATTTTTCATCGTATGGGAAGAGCTCTAAAACTAAAAGTATAGATTTTAAATATGGCACTATAGTAGAAAGACAAGAAGACGTTTTTATTACATCAAGTAACGTAGTTGTTGAAGTACGCATGCTAGCAATTTTTCTCCCAGAGAATGACGTCACTAGCTTAAAGAGCGCCATTTCAAGGTTTGCTGTTTCATTAAATGAAATGCATAGAAGACACTTTCCTTTTAATACAGAGAGTTCGCTTGCATCGACACTAAAAGTTGCAGAGATGCTATCCGACGACTTGCAAAATAAGACTTACGAGGCAGAATCTCTGGCTCGTGACCTTTTGATGTGGACAGTAAGACACGATACCCTTGAAAAACGTGACCCGTTTATTTTTGCTGTACTAAACATCTTTGGTTTTATTGCAAGTTTAGGCTTAGGGATTTCCAATCGCCTTAAGATTAGTAATCAAAATAAGAAAATTGAGTTTTTGACTCATGAAAATGAATTGATTTCATCAGAACTAAGGAATCAGTTAGCTTCAATCAATCAAATTATGAGTTTGGTGAACGAACATTCTAGTAATATCAGTCAGATTATGGAAGTACAAGATTTGTTGGCAACGTTAACGTATTATGATTCAAAAATATATCATATACATAATAGAATTGCACATTTCATTGAGAAATCAAAAGACTAGACTTACCTAGACTTACTTGAAGATATAACCTACCAAGTCAAAGTATTACAACACATTGAAGAGACATTTGATGGGAACCCGAATGTGTGTTAATAACAGTACCACAAAACACATATATTTCATTTAATAGGTGTTTTTCTTGTGTCCATACGTGCCACATTTACAGAAAACATTCTATGTGTAGATAAAATATCTTCTATCCTATTTACTTCATTCTAGGTCCATTTCCTATTTTGGTCGAATCCTTTTCATCATTTATGTGGCCAAGCAAAGGTCCTCCAAAATTTTTACAATGATGAAAGACAAAACTACCATTGGTTTTCTGAATATGACCAAATTTGTCAAGTTCACAAATATCTTTGTTCAAGTCCATGCTATCTCTGTACATAACATCCATTTTAATTTAATTTTTCTTAAACACCAGAGGGATTTTAAGGGTAACATTCAGCTTAAATTCTCATAATGTTTAAATTTGAAAAATATTAACTTAATTTATCTTTATAAAACTAAAAGACAAAAAAAACACACACATACTCGTAAATTTTCTTGGGTGTAAACCTTCTCACTCGGAATTTTCTTTGAAGCGTCAACCTATGTCAACCAGCGTCATCTTCTCAATAAATAAAATAATACTGGTAATATAAGTAATATTTCTTGTTGTCTTCTTCCTACGTGAGG
>NC_090758.1:41413974-41416474 GCF_036898095.1 Palaemon carinicauda
TGGACTAACAGGTCTATAATTGCATGCATCTAGCGTTGATCCACTTTTGAAAATAGGGGATATATAAGCTAATTTATATTTAACATATATCTCGCTCATATCTACACTTTGTCTTAGCAGTATTGCAAGCAGCTCCGCGACAGTGCCTGCAGTCTTTTTTGACAAAATCGCTGGAACTCCATCTGGTCTGGCTGCCGATCCATTTTTAATTTCGCTTATAGCCTGCACAATATCTGCTTCATTAATATCTACATCCGTTAGCTATTCAACATTTTCTTCTCTCATTTCTGTTTCATTATTCTCATTCGCAATTCTTGGCGTGAACTCACTCATATATTTTTTCTGCTAATATGTTGCATATTTCCTTTTTTTTTTAACGTTAATCGTACTTCAATTCGTAGAGGGCCTATTTCTAATCTCCCTTTATTCATCTTTTTTTGGATAGGAGTAAAGTACTTTGGGTTTTCTTTGATATTTTGAAGTGTCCTTTCTTTTAAGTCCCTTTTTTAATTTTCTTTCGATTGTATAATCTTATGTTCTACATTTTCTATCTTTTTTTATTTCCATCATTTTCCATACATATTTTTCTTTTACAACATTTTTCATTCACTTTCTAATTTTCTGAAATAAGATCCTTCTGTCTCTTGGTATGCATATGATGTTTATTGTTTTTTTCCGGTACATATTTTTCAACAATTTTCTCCAGTATTTTGTACATTATATCCGTATTTACCTGTATATTATCACTTACGAATACAATTTTCCATTCTTTGTTCAATTCTTCATTTATTTCTGACCATTTTATATTCTTACCATAAAAATTAAATTTTCCATATCCTTCCCAACGTTTTGTGCTTTGATTAATTCTGCGATCACTTGCTTTGGAATGGACTATTAATTCTATGACATTGTGGTCTGAAATTCCCATGTTATACACTATTATTTCTTTAACATAATTCATCTCATTCAAAAATACTAAATCTAGGACACTGTCCTTTCTTGTTGGAATATGGTTTATTTGTTGCATATTATGTTCTAATAGCCTATCATGAAGCTTTTCAAATTGCCTATTACCTTCTGCACTACTATCAATCTCTTTTTTATATGTATATATACAACCACTTTCTTCTATCCGCTCTTTCCAATCAACAAAAGGAAAGTTAATATCTCCGGATAGGAGTATATTCCAGTCTTTATGGTTTCTACATATATCATCTATTTTTTTCTATTATTATGTTAAACTCCTTAGTATTTGGGGGTCTGTAAACTACAATATTCACTAGTTTTTCATATTAAAATTTTACCGCAATCAATTACCATTCCGTGTTGCTGTATTTTTCACCAATTTTTCCTTGATTTATATCTCTTCTATATATTGGGGTTCCCCCTTAATTCCTATTTGTTTTATCTGATCTATATGTTTGGAAACCCTTTGTCTGGTCATCACTGCCAGTCTCCTGGAAACATTATTTTTCACTTATATTTAATATATCTATTTTTTCAATTTGGGTTAGTTCTTCTAAGAACTCTATTTTCCTTTTAGAATGACTAGACCATGTGCATTCATCACTATTATGATATGCATTTCATCTCCATTATTTAATATTGGTAATATTATGGATTCTCCCATGCTTCCTCCCTGTTCTTATATGATGTTCTTTTTTTTCATTTCCAGGAATTCTGTCATTAAAAAAATCCAACTTTTCTATCATATTTGCTTTTTCGCCCTCATATTTATTTTTGTGTGTATACCTGCAATTTACACCAACCCCTGGCATTATAGATGCATTCATTGTAGTTGAGCTCTAATTGTGCATATTTGGGTTGAAAGGCATCATATCTTGGGGCCTTTTGTTCATAGCGTGGTATATACTTGGCTTGTTTTTTTTATTTCTTTTTTTGTTTCATTGTTGCTTTCCTTTTTCTTTTCTGTTTGCTGAGTTTTCTGACTTTCATTCATGGTTGCAGGATGCATATATCAACAATTATTGCTGAATTGCCATCCTTTTCCTTCTTTCAGGTTTTTGCATATCTTTGGATGGAGATCTCTGTATTCATCCCCATATCCGTCAAAATACGCACATTTACCATATATTTCATAATTATGGCATATTTTTGGATCGTTGTAGTAGCATCTTTCGCCAAATCTTTAATTACCTCTTTTCAGTAAGTTACAGACTATATCATTCTTTTTTCTTTTTTTTGTTCTTGCTCTTCCCTAAAAGTATGTAGGTCCGGGTAGATTCTCTTGGGTCTATTATTTGTTTCCATCTGATAACTTATTTCTTCGTAAGTATGTTGTTTGATGGCATCATGAGTTGTATCAATGATTTCCTCTACATCCTTACACAAATCCTGTTCATTCATCTTCTTCTTCTTCTTCTTCTTTTTCTTCTTCTTCTTCTTTATTTTCAACTATTTGCAAATTCAGTCTTCACTTCATTATATTTTTCTATCCAGACTAAGCCTGTTGAGCAAAATACCTTTGTATCTTATTTTT
>NC_090758.1:41421474-41423974 GCF_036898095.1 Palaemon carinicauda
AACCGATGACTCTCTAGAACCCAAAGAATAGCCAGAGCCTCTCGGTTGAATGTACTATAACTCTTTTCTGCCCTTTTTAACGCCCGGGAAGCAAAACAAAAGGGTCTCTCTCTGACTTTATCATCTCGTTGAGAAACTACGCCACCAATAGCTACGCTACTCGCATCTGTTGTCACTAAAAACGGGCGATCAAATCTAGCATATGCAAGTAATTCATTGCTAGTTAAGCCAGCTTTCAAATGGTTAAAGGCCCTTTCTTCTTTCTCTCCCCAATTTATTCATTTTTGTTTCTTTAAAGCATATAAGGGTCTCGCTATCTCTCCAAAACCTAGGAACCCAGCTATTTCCTTAGAGTTACGTGGCCTGGGGAAATCTGTAATAGCCGCTACTTTACTGGAGCAGGGTTGGATACCATCTGATGTTATTATGTGACCTAAAAATTTGACCTGTTTACAGAAAAATTTGCACTTTGACAAATTTATTTTCATACCATTAAGTCGCAATGCTTCTAAAACTTTACGAATGTTATTATTATGTTCTTCAGCTGTTTTCATGTAATTATGATATCATCTAAATAAACAAGAACATTATGGAAAATTAAGGGTGACAAAACCGCCATCATTACTCTAGAAAAATGACTTGGAGCATTTTTAACACCGAAAGGAAGAAAATTAAACTGAAATAATTGATCGTTAGCTATAAATGCCATTTTACATTTACTGTCTTCCTGAATGGGTATTTGATAGTATCCAGATTTTAAATCAACAGTTGTAAAATATTTGCTATCCCTTACTTTCACAAGTAATTCTTCGATTGAGGGCAATGGGAATGCATTATCCTTAGTGATAGCATTCAAATTCCTATAATCAGCACACAATCTCACCGAGCCTTCCTTTTTCCTAACAGCTACAATTGGAGAAACCCAGGGGGATTCATTCTCCTCGATTATCCCTTATGCCCTTAATTTATTAATTTCCCTTTCTATTTCTCCCTGGAAATGAATTGATACCTTATAAGGCCTTGACCTGATCGGCTCCACCTGCCCAGTTTCAATGCTAAAGGGAAATTGATCAATCGTCCCGGGTGGCTCATCTTCAATTGCAATTACGTCGGAATAATTATTGACAATGTCATTAACTGCAGGCTGATATTCTGAGGGACATAATTTTCGCGCTTGCGTAATCAAATCCTGAGTGCGTTCGTCTGTGCGGGCGGGAGTTGTGGCCCCCAACATGGCAATATAAGCTATTTCATATAACTCTAATTCACACATAAAATCAGTTCCTAAAAGAGCTTTTTTATTGGACTAATTAATTATCGTTATATCAGCTTAGTTCTCTTTAATTTCGGTCAAGCCATCTAATATCATATGAGCCCAATTGTCATGGAGTTTAACAACTACCTAGGTCCCTTCCCCAAGAGGTCGACACAGGGTCACAGATATGCTCGTAAGGGTCTTGGGGGACAAACTTCACCTCTCTCAGGTATAGCTGATACCTTACTTAAATGTCTCTCCGAGCTAACACATGCACTTACTGCCTCATGACTTTCTATTGGCAAAATGTACCCTCCTGCTCTTACTGTTATTGTATCTTTTCTCCCAAAAAAGCAAATTTGATTATTAGATATAAAGTCTAATCCAAGTAAAGCCTCTATTCCTGGAATTCCCAAGGTGGGCAAGACAAAAGAATCATGTGTAAACTTCCCAAACGCCACCTTGACTTTGACGATTGTTGTATGGTTTATGTGTAGTTTATTTCCTCCTGGCGTGTCAAGAACAATGGATTCTGCTGGCTGTAGTGGACTTGAGGAGAATTTTTTTTTTAATCACTGAATCACTGGCTCTGTGTCAATCAGCTTTCGGATGGATCTATCTTGCTGGTCGATCCTAACTGCTAACATTTGCAGATGGCCATTACGAGATATGGAGCATGGGTTAATGACCTCGGCCGCCATGACGCTGCTCCCTGGTCCTTTCCCTAGGGCAGCGGGGGTGAGGTCGGGGGTACCAAGGGAGGTCCCAGTGCCTGCTCTGTCACGTCCGTCGTCGCTTCCTCGGCTACTGCTTGTGATGTCATGCTGGGGGGCATCGAACTCCATCGTCTCGCCCTTCCTGTGTTCCCTTTTCCTCGGACGTTGGGCGGGGGGAGGTGTGCATGCGTCCCAGCCCGCCCGTCCTGGGCGTTTTTTGCCGGGCACTCTCGAGATAAATGACTGTAGGCCTGACAAGTGTAACAGCGGGGGGATCCATGGGTGGGGCATTCCACTCGTCAGTGCCCCTCTCCCCCACAGTGCCAACATCGGAAGCCTCTGCTAATCTGCTGGCTTCATTCCCCCTTACCTCTCTTTGGGGGTTGACTTCCTCTCATGGCTGCCAACTTCTCGGAATCGGCCCCGTTACTCCCATTTCTTTTTTCTTTTGGCAAACTGTCGAAAATGTTTTGTATCACACTCACTATGTCTGCTAACGAGAGATTGTCATCGGACAAATAATCACATA
>NC_090758.1:41428974-41436474 GCF_036898095.1 Palaemon carinicauda
TATATATATATATATAAATATATATATATATATATATATATATATATATAAATATATATATATATATATATAAATATATATATATATATATATATATATATATATATATATATATATATATATAAATTTCTGCATATATATACATATATATATATATATATATATATATATATATATATATATATATATATATATATATATATATATATATATATATATATAAAATTTCTGCAAATATATTCATATATATATATATATATATATATATATATATATATATATATAAGTATATATATACATACATATATATATATATATATATATATATATATATATATATATATATATATATATATAACTGTATATATAATTTGCATATATTACTGCATATACATATACATACGTACATATACCAGGGCACTTCCCCCAATTTTTTGGGGTAGCCGATATCAAACAAATGAAACAAAAAAGGGGACATCTCCTCTCTACATTCCTCCTAGCTTGACTAGGGACTCAATTAAGTTCGGCTGGTACTGCTAAGGTGCTACAGCCCACCCTCCACCTTTATCCACTACGGATGAAGCTCCATAACGCTGAATCCTCTACTACTGCTACCTCCGCGGTCATCCAAGGCGCCGGAGGAAGCAGCAGGGACTACCAGAACTGCGTCACAATCTCTCGCTATTCATTCATTTTTCTAGCACACTCTCTTGCCTCTCAAATCTATCCTCCTATCACCCAGAGCTTTCTTCACTCCATCCATCCACCAAAACCTGGGCTTTCCTCTTATACTTCTCCCATCATGTCTTTCATTCATCACCTTCTTTAGCAGAAAGTCATTTTGCATTCTCTCAATATGGCCAAACCACCTCAACACATTCATATCCACTCTAACTGCTAACTCATTTCTTACACCTGTTCTCACCCTCACTACTTTTTTCCTAATCCAATCTACTCGAGGTACACCAGCCATACTCCTTAGACACTTCATCTCAAGCCATTCAATTTCTGTCTCTCCATCACTTTCATTCCCCACAACTCCGATCCATACATCACAGTTGGTACAATCACTTTCTCATACAGAACTCTCTATACATTCATGCCCAACCCTCTATTTCTTACTACTCCCTTAACTGCCCCCAACACTTTGCAACCTTCATTCACTCTCTGACGTACATCTGCTTCCACTCCACCATTTGCTGCAACAAGAGACCCCAAGTACTTAAACTGATCCACCTCCTCAAGTAACTCTCCATTCAACATGACATTCAACCTTGCACCACCTTCCCTTCTCGTACATCTCATAACCTTACTCTTACCCACATTAACTCTCAACTTCCTTCTCTCACATACTCTTCCAAACTCTGTCACTAATCGGCCAAGCTTCTCTTCCGCACCTGCAACCACTACAGTATCATCCGCAAACAACAACTGATTTACCTCCAATTTATGATGCTTCTCGTTTACCAGTTTCAATCCTCGTCCAAGCACTCGAGCATTCACCTCTCTCGCCACTGCAACATACAAGGTAAACAACCACGGCGACATCACACATCCCTGTCTCAGTCCCACTCTCACCGGAAACCAATCGCTCACTTCATTTCCTATCCTAAACACATGCTTTACTACCTTTGTAGAAACTTTTCACTGCTTGCAGGAACCTTCCACAAACTCCATATAACCTCATCACATCCCACATTGCTTCCCTATCAACTCTATCATACGCTTTCTCCAGATCCATAAATGCAACATACACCTCCTTACCTTTTGCTAAATATATCTCACATATTTGCCTAATTGTTAAAAAATTTATTCCTACAACCCCTATCTCTCCTAAAATCACCCTGTTTTCTAAGATTGTATTCTTTATTTTATCCTTAATCCTATTAATCAGTACTCTACCATACACTTTTCCAACTACACTCAACAAACTAGTACCCCTTGAATTACAACACTCAAGCACAAACCATATCTACTGGTACCCTTGACCACAAAAAAAAAACACATATTAAACAATCTCACCAACTATTCAGGTACAGTCACACCCCGTTCCTTCAACTTTTTAGCTCTTACACCATCCATACCAGAAGCTTTTCCTACTCTCGTTTCATCTAGTGCTCTCCTCACTTCCTCTCTAATAATTTCTCTCTCATTCTCATCTCACATCACCGGCACCTCAACACCTGCAACAGCAATTATATCTGCCTCCCTATTATCCACAACATTCGGTAAACTTTCAAAATATTCCGCCCACCTTTTCCTTACCTCCTCTCCTTTTAACAACCTTCCATTTCCCTCTTTCACTTTCTCTTCAATTCTTGAACCAGCCTTACTCTCTTCACTTCTTTTCAAAACTTCTTTTTATTCTCTTCATATGAATGACCCAATCCCTGACCCCACCTCAGGGTAACTGCCCTCTTCGCCTCACTTACCTTGCGCTTTACTTCCACATTTTTCTCTCTATGTCTTTCATACTTCTCTACACTAATACTCTGCAGCCATTCTTCAGAAGCCCTTTTTGTCTCTTCCACTTTTACCTTCACTCGTTCATTCCACCATTCACTGTCCTTCCTCATGCTGCCTCCAGCTAACTTTTTTCCACACACATCCCTTGCAATCCAAACAAAGTTTCCTTTCACTAACTTCCACTCCTCCTCTAATTTACCAGTTTCTCTTACTTTCACTTCGTCATATGCTATTTGCAACCTTTCTTTATATTTACTTTTTACCCCCGGTTTTATTAGCTTTTCAACCCTCACTAGCTCCCCTTTACATCCAAATACTATATTCCCCCATTCTTTTGCTACATCTAATTTTCCTTTCACCAAAAAATGATCAGATATACTGTTAGCCATACCCCTAAACATGTGCACGTCTTTCCATCTTCCAATCATTCCTTTAGTTATCAACACATATTCCATCAACGCCCTTTCTACCACTCTTCCATTTGCCACTCTTACCCATCCATACTTGTTTTTATCTTTCTTTTTAAAAAAGCTAGAACTTATCACCATCTCTTACTCAACACACATATCTACCAGTCTATCACCACTTTCATTTTCACCTGGTACGCCATACTTCTCAATGACACCTACCTATCTAGTGCCCACTCTAGCAAATAAGTCACACATGACAACTATATAATTCATTCTACACATCTAGATAATTCATTCCAGAACTCATTCCGCTCTTCTTCAATTTTCTCCAAACATGGCCCTACACACTGACAAAAGCACAGCATTCCTTACCTAACCTATAGTCCATGAGCCAGACCCAAGAATTGTACGGATTGGTACCACCTGGGGTGGCAAAATGTCACTGTGTTTTCTTGATAGGTATATATCCATAGATGAAAAAAAAAGTTTGAAGCCAAGCTTTGAGGAGTAGCTTAGTGCTAGTAATCACCTCGTAAAGATCTACGAATGGTCCCAATATGGGATACAAAATTTTAGGGTAGGGGAAATGTAATTTGCTATATCTTTTGAAGTAATGGTCCAATATCTGCAAGTTACCACTCTAAATGTTGGGAATTTTATGTTCTACAAAATTATACATAACTTTTTTCAATATGCCAATAAAGTAGGTCACTAGAGGTCAAAAGGTCATAAATTTTGCCCTTGCATAAAATCTGTACCTCTGTTCAAAAAATCTCCCCAGCTACTGCACCAATGGGAATTTTTCCACTGAAATGAGCTTAGATAGAAGATAATAAGTGTCCAACTCCATTTTATGCCAAAAAGTGTTATATTTATTTGTATCTGAGGTATGGTACTTAACGGTATTTGACACATATTAGGAAAAGACCATTTTTTTTAATGAAACACCTGCAAACATAAAGATGACAATTTGTTATTCATTCATGCAAATTCATGCAATTTTACAAACAGATTTTCCCCACCAATGGCAAAAATCATGTCAGAATGAGTTTATTTCATCTAGGAATGTATTGACATTTAAAGGTCAATGCCCTAGGCTCAAGGTCAAGCACATCCACCACTTAACTTTGGAAATGCATGTTACTTCTATCTGACAGAACAAAACATGAGAATATGAGGACCCATCTTTTAAAAAATACAAAAATGTTGATACTTGCAAACAATTTTTTTTGCATTTGTAGGCCTACTTATCTCCTACCCTAAAGTCATGCTCCCAGGATATTTTTCGGCCTCTTTGAATCAGTAAACTTTTTCATCTCGTTCTTCATCAGTGTCGTCATCATCAGATGAGCCTTCAAATTCAATAGTCCCCTGCTCCTCCTCCTCCTCTTCCTCCATGTTGCTACATGTCTGTAACTTGTAAAGGTATGTGCACCTCATTCTGTTTTGTATGCACGAACAACTCTCCTCCAAGCACTGCTTTTGACAGTTGCAGTTGATCAACTCCATGACAGCCTCAGGGGCAGGTGGTGCGTCGCCCCAGTTGATCACTAACTCTCCTTCATCTACCCTTCACCCATGGCCAACTGGAGAAGGAATATCTGGATTCCTTTCCAAACTTCTTTTCCAGATGGCATACTGATAGTTGGCTCTCTTGCAGTGATTGACAAGGAAGATGCATATGGTGGCAGTTGACAAGACTCAGCCTCGCCTTTCTTCGAACAAAAAATGGAGAAACGCAACTCATTTATGCTGTTAATTGTTGTCCTGGCACTATAAAGGGAACATGTTAGTGGCTCTAGTTGTTTAATTGCTTGGTTCGATATGTCCCACGATTGGCCTAATGATTGGAGGGTTGTCATGTGGTCTTTATCATTTAGAAGACGGAGAGCTGAGACTTTGCCCTTGCTGGCAAAGCTGCTCACAGTGTTACAACCTTTGAATGAGTGGAGACCAAGAAGGCAGGCACATTTTTCAAGACCGAGAAGATCTGAAGCCTTCCTAACGTCTATATATTCAGTACACATCTTTGAGCCCACTTTAAAATATACATGGCATGCTAACTTTGGTGTAAAAGCCATAGCCAAAACAAAGACATCAATGTCTGGTGATACGACGACAACAGCTGCCAGACCAGACCTGCCACAGTGCTCTGCATATAGAAGTAGCCTGGTGTCTCCCTCCTTCTGACTACTCTATAAATCTTGAAAGTCAGAGACAGTCTTTTGTAACTCGTATGCATTGATCTCCATGTGTCAGGAAAAGCTCTTTCTTGTCCAGCCTTTCACGTAGACTTTGATTATTACTCCATGCATCAACAAGAAACTCAATCAGTTGGGTCTTGTTGTTTTCATCATGTAGAAAATTTTTCCACTGCTTCAAACTGTGGCCAGATACAATCTTTCCAAACGTCATAGCACCGTCAGACGCTCTTTTCACTCGCTCAGCATTGTTAATGGAGTTTCCTTTGTATACGTCGAAGACAACATCAATTCGGCACTTAACTCTCCCTTCCCTCAGGATCGCAGAGAAGATGGACTTGGAAGCTTCTCCAAAAGAGACATTTGTTGTGTTGGCCATTATTTTCTGTACAACGGCCTTTCCATCAATGATGCAAACTGAATTAATTAGACGGGATGGTATCGGCTGGTGAAAGATCCTTTCTCAAACGTTTTGAGAGCTGTGCCTTATTGGTCTTTCGTAGGGTGCCTTCAGGGTTTGCTAATGACCAAGGTATAGGAGCAAGACGATAGGACAGCACATTCCTCATGTCCAGCTTTCTGGTCTGTCCAATGAGCGTCATTTTTGCAAACAGGTTTCTGTTAACAGATATGATGACACTCCGTCCCTGTGTTTTCACAGAACTCTTCATTTTGATATCACTAAATGTTCTAAGTTTCAGTTTCTTTAGTGGGTCAAAAAAACTCTTGGTGGCGCTGATATCAAGCCATTCATTGTAAAATTCTTTAAATGCTAAAGTTCCCTTAACCTTGGCCCCTAAAAGATCTTTTGCAATGTTGTCAGGAGCGATCATTCCTGTGGAGAGGCTGATTAGCTCAGAGGGGACACTGCATGGATTTGTCCAGTTTTCATCCAACATGCTGACCAACAATGATACTGCCCTTTCATCGTTCTTTATCCGTAATGTAGTGAGATCAGGGTGGCAAAACAGTTGGCTACACCCCAGTGCACTTTTCATTAAACCGAGAAATGAACTTCTGTACTCTGCTGTCACGTAGTATCTGTGTACTAACTGCACTTAGCCTGAGGCTGAAACCTTTTGTCCCTCCTGGTATCTGGGTGTCTTTATTCACTGTCTCCTCAATGGCCTGATCCACAGGAATCCTTCCAAATGGATTGGCAGGTCCAATTTGAATGGAAAACCCGTCGTTCCAGAGGTGCTCCAGGGCATCTGGGCGCTCTGTTGATAGGTTTGTCATCTCTGCATAATATGTGCTAAGATACCGGGCATAGTTGTGCTTATTATATGCAAAAGACCATGGTATCATGTCTTTGATAGCAGACAGATGGAGACACCAATTTCTTTCTCTAGAAGCTCGCAGCATGTTCAACATGATGTCTACCATGTCCAAGTACGACATCCAAAATGATGCTAGATCCCCTCGATCCTGGTGCAGACTCTCTTTGTATGCCTCAAAACCTTCAGCCAGTGACACAAATGCTTGGGTGCTCAGTGTCTCTGTGAAGGTCTCCTGGCATATATCTTGGGAAAATGTATTGACCAAGTTTCGAATGGCAATTTCATCTTCTCCATGTATTTCTAAGAACCCTTTCATACAGTAGTTTGTGGAACCTAACTGATCAATTTTGCTGTTTTCCCAAAAGTAGCTTTTCTACTGACTCCTCAGCAATGACACCTGATTCAATGCAAAGATCTCTCAACCCAGCATCTTGGAATCGTTTACCAATGATGCTTAAGAGTGTACACAGGGTGTGAAATGTGCCCATCCGAGGAACGACTTCTGAAAATGTATCTCTCTGCTTTCAAATTATTTCAGTTGCTTTGGCATATAGTGCTTGGTCAAACACAACGATAATGCTACTAAGACCTAGTGATCTGATTAGTTGACACTGGCACAACACATCATGGACAGTAGACAGCAAAGTGGTAGGGGCATTTATTGTGGGTAAAATAACCAACTTCATCCGGGGTGATCTCTACTTCATCACGGACTTGAATGTTGAAGCCTGTCCAGCTCCCTACAGTTTAGTTTGAAGCACAATGTGCACGAGTGAGCAACCATAGCAGAGTTTTCTTTTTCACTTCATGATTCATTGCCTGGTCATCCATTTCCACATATCCACAAAGAAGAGGTCCAACACGCTTTCCAGCAATGTAGATGGAAGGAAGTCTTTCCTCAATCTCTATGGTCCGATGTTTTCGGTTCTCTTCATTTATTTGATGCTGTATAAGGGGTTGTGGTCCAAACACCTTGGGCTGTGCAATGATGCCGTTAACTCGGTGTGATGTCCCTCCTCCGCTCAGTGTCTCCTCCCTCCTATCAATGTCATATGCCAATGTCAATTGAACATTAGGCTGGATAACTCTTGGTATGGCAACACATCCTTCGTTATACCATACACGAGGTCTTGCCCAACTGAT
>NC_090758.1:41443974-41531474 GCF_036898095.1 Palaemon carinicauda
AAGGGAGAGATCAAAATTTAGACACGTGAGAGAGCATCCGGGATGCAATTATCCACCCCTTTAATGTGTTTTATAATTAAATTGAACTCTTGTAGCTGAAGGGCCCAACGCAGAATCCTCTAATTTGATCCCTTCATACGTTCAATGAATACCAACGGATTATGGTCGGTCCAAATTTCTATAGGGAATGAAAAGTTAGTTACATAAGGTTTAAAATGTACCAATGTCCGCACCAATGCCAGAGCCTCTTTCTCAATGGTGGAGTACTTTCTTTCCGCCTCTAGTAACTTACGGCTGTAGTAAGATACGGGGCGTACTTCACCATCATCACTCCTTTGAAAGAGGACTCCCCCAATTCCTACGTCACTGGCATCCACGGCTATGATGAATGGCTTCTGAAAATTGGGAGAAACCAATATTGGATTAGACACGAGTAACATCTTAAGTTTTAAAAATGCTTCTTCGCATCGAGAAGACCAAATAAATTTCTGCCCTTTTTTCAATAAATTAGTTAGAGGCTGTGCAAGGTCAGAGAAGTTTCGGACAAACCTACGGTAATATCCCAACATACCCAGCACCTTACGAACCTCTCTGACATTACACGGTCTCTTCAAAGCAACAATGGCCTCGAGATTGGCTTGCTTAGGAGCAACTTTACCCAAGCCAATCTCGTGACCCAAATAACAAACCTTAGCTTTCCCAAAGTTACATTTACCCAGATTCACAACAAGACCGGCGGCCCTAAGTGCCTCAAAAACTTTTCTTAATCTTACCAAGTGGGTCCGCCAGTCGTTGCTGTGTACCACCAAGTCATCTATATAGATTTCTGTACCTTCCAGGCCACAAATTACCCTGTTCATCAGACGCTGGAAAGTACAGGCAGCGTTCTTCATCCCAAAGGGCATTACTTTGCACTCGTAAAGCCCTGAGGGCGTCACAAATGCTGAAATTTCACGGGCACGACCAGATAGGGGGACCTGCCAATATCCCTTTAACAGATCCAATTTTGTAATAAACCTAGCAGGACCTATCAGGTCCAGACAATCCTCAATACGGGGAAGAGGAAAGGAATCATTTTTAGTAACCGAGTTTACCCTCCTATAGTCAACACACATACGATATTTACCATCAGGCTTCTTCACTAAGACTATAGGGGAACTCCATGGACTTACTGATGGTTGTACGAGATTGTGCTCCAGCATGTATTTAATTTCGTCCTCAACAATGGCACGCTTCTCTGGACTGAGGCGATACGGGCTTTGCTTAACCGGAGAAGCGTCCCCAACATCAACATCATGCTGGAGCAACCTCGTCCTTCCTGGAGAGTCCTGAAACAAGTCAGAAAATTCCATAATTAGGCTTAGTATATCTTGTTTCTGAGGTGCCTCCAGATGCTCTAACCCCTCTTTTAATACACCTAAATTTTGCAAGTTATTACCTAGAGCATCTGAAGGCACCTGGTCCAAAACATCTTCCAAGTTTTCCTCAACAGGTGCAACCACACTCATAACTGGCTCAAAAACAATGGCCAATGGATCCCGTCTATCAGAAGAGTAAGATTTCAACCTGTTTATGTGGAAAATTTTACATTTACGACTAGTTCCAGGGGCTTCAACTTCATAATTGACCTCTGACAACTTTCTCAACACCTTCCAGGGGCCCTTGTACCTGGGTTCAAGGAAGTTGTCTGGGTCTGTGCTTAAAACTAATACTAAGTCCCCGGACTCAAATGAACGTACCTTACACTTCTGATCAAATTTGGTTTTCATTGTAGCTTGGGAAGCAGACAAATTATCTTTGGCATACTTCCAAGCTACGGCTAACTTGGACTTAAGTTCACTAACAACTTCTCCCACCGTACGCTCTCCTCTCTGATTTACTTCGAGCAATTCATGGAAGATTTCCAAAGGTCCTCGAACCTTGTGCCCAAATATTAATTCAAAGGGAGCAACGCCAGTAGAAGAATTGGGAAAATTCCTTATGGCAAAGAGAGCAAAGGGAAGCCCTTTATCCCAATCCTCTCCTTGCTCATAACAATATTTTTTTAATATACACTTAAGGGTCTGGTGAAATCTTTCCACCACACCCTGACTCTCAGGATGGTAGGGTACACTGGTAATGTGCTGAATGGCCAGTTCAGCACACTTACTCTTAAATACCCTGCTTGTAAAATTCGAGCCGCAATCTGACGGAATTTTACGAGGCAGTCCATACCTGGAGAAAAACTCCACTAATTTGTCAAACACAGCTTTTGAGGTTATTTTCTTCATTGGAAAGGCCTCAGGAAAACGTGATGCTCTATCCATTATGGTCAGGAGATGCGTAAACCCTAACTTCGTCCTAGGCAGAGGTCCTACCACATCAATTACCAATTCTGCAAAGGGTTCTCCAATTGAAGGAATTGGGTTAAGAGGAGCCTTGGGAATAGGTTGATTGGGTTTACCCATCACCTGACACATTTCACAAGTTCTTACAAATTTCTTCACCGAAGACTTCATTCCTGGCCACCAAAAACATTTACTCAACCTACAAAAAGTTTTACTTAAGCCTAAGTGGCCAGAAAAGGAGTCCTCATGTGCAAGGCTTAACACAGCCTCCCTAAACTTGGTAGGTACGACAATTTGTCTTAAACAAGAAGTCACATTTAGTTGATGAGTTGGGGGACGACTGACCCTATACAACAATCCTTTTAAAACCACAAACCTGGGCCTGGTCAAATCGTCAGTATTACCTAACTCAAATGAAAATTCATCTTTTTGGGCCTGTATGAAAGAGAGACGGTCACAATCGGATTTCAATAATTTAAACACTCCAAAACTAGAACTACTGCTACTACTACTACCTTCTACTAGTCCGGGCTTCTCTACCTCTACTTCTAAATTACTTAAATCTAGGTCATCATCATTATCAGATTCTGCTGCACTCTTAGCAGAGGCTCGAGTAGTTATTGCCACAGGGCAAGCCGTGACCGAAACAATAGGAAATAATTCTTGCCCCTCTGCACTCAACATATCATTCCTAAGGATTCCGTCTATTCCTGGTATCGGCAGGCTCTCAACTACTGCCAGCTCAGTAACCTTGTGATACCCTGGGAAGGACAGCTCCACCCTTACTAAAGGAGCAGATACCACCGTATCGGGAAATCCTCCCAGGACCACGTATTCTCCAGTATAGGGAACTAAGTTAGACAAAGACCCTGCCAACACCAAAGATCTAGTGGATCCTGTGTCCCTCAAGAACTTAACATTAAGTGTAGAGGTTTCAGATTTCAATTTTCCGGGGTAGACATATTTGTTAAATGGTCATAAATTACCAGTGGACTCACACAATACAGGTTTTACTTTATCTACATCTGGTTCACTACTAACCTGGGGATCAACAGTTTTACCATTCTTACTCTCTGAAATAGAATTATTTGAAATTAGTGAGATTGGCGTAGGCTGATTAACATTATTTTGACTCTTATTTTGATTGTTTTGGAGGTAACGGCTCCTGGCTCTACATTCAGCTTGTCGATGCCCTGGCTTGTTACACCAAAAGCAATTACCTCTAATTTGATTAGTTTTACCCGAATTGCCACGGTTAGAAAAAACCAGAGTGTGCCCACCACTCAAGTCCTTTCTGAAGCCACTACCAACATGATTACTCATGCTACTATTTGGGGTACTAGATTGGTTTTTAAAGGGATTATTCGACTTAGAAGACAAATCACTATTATCATTAGGGTATGAGGACGAGAAGTTACCTGACCCAGCCCGATGGGTCAGGACAAACTCATCAGCTACCTGAGCCGCCTTTGACAAAGTTAAAATTTTAGTGTCCTCCAGATGAACCCTCAATTCTTTACTACACACCTTCTTAAACTCCTCCAGTACCATCAGTTCCCTCAAGGAAGAGAAGGAAGCAATTTGACGACTTTTCAGCCAGTTGTCAAACTGCTCCTCCTTGAGACGAGCGTACTCAACATAAGACATAGAATTGGGCTTGCCAGTGGTTCGGAATCTCTGGCGATAGGCCTCAGGGACCAAATCATAGGCCCTGAGAACCAAAGCCTTTACTTTGTCATAATCTCTGGCAAGGCCCTCTTCCAATGCATTATATACCCGGATTGCCTTGCCCGTCAATCTACACTGTATGAGTACCGTCCACATTTCTGTGGGCCAAGACAACCGGGTAGCAACCCTCTCAAAAGCTTTACAAAATTCTGGTACGCTTCCCTCATCAAAAACTGGAATTAACTTTAGTGCACCCGAAATATTAAATTTATCTGATGATGAGCTATAGGGTGAACTAACATGATTAGGGGACCCTTGCACCTTGGCCAACTCAAGCTTAAGCTTGAGCAACTCAATCTCATGTTTCCGGGCCCTTTCGTCCTCCTCAAACTGCAGCTTCAATAACTCAATTCTCTTACAAATTACATGGAACTCCTACTGCCCCATTACATGAGCAGAAGGAGTTACATGGTTGGGAACAGCCTCCTCAGCTAAAAAGGGGTTAGTTGATATATTGACATTTTTAACAGCCCTGGCCGGAGTAGGAAAATTGGCCGGACCTTCATACATAACCTTTACTGCCGGGGAATCAGCGAACAGGGACAAACCAGGAGCTTAAGAGCTTTAGACTTTGCCTCGGAATCAGGCTGTGAGCAAATCATAAATGAAGCTACTCACAGGTCTGGTAATTGCTTGGACCTCGTATACACTGACTCCCCTGGCGTTATAACTAGTAAGGTTGGTTCTCCAGTCGGGACTTCTGATCATGCCTTGATTTCATTATTAGTGAAGACTGAGCAGCCTGTCCCTGATATATCATATTCTTGTAAAATTTATATGAAATCCCAAGCAGACTGGAATGGGATTTTGCATGATCTTTTGTGCTTGAATTGGTCACAATTATATAATAGTGTAGATCCTGTTGTCCCTTTGAATGAGAATCTAGTCAACATAATTGATAGGCGTATCCCTTCTCGTGTGCTAAGGTACCGAATGAAGGACAAACCGTGGTTCAATGATGATTGTAGACGTGCTTATCTGGAGAAGCAGGAGGCCTATCACCTTTGGAAGGGTAACAGATCAGATTTGACCTGGAACAACTATACTCAGCTTCGAGCTTTTGCTCAGAGAGTTTATGCCTCAACTGAAAAGGAGTACAATTTAATCATAAAAGAAACCCTCTCTGGTACAACTCAGGAACATAAATGGTGGTCTACCCTTAAATCTGCACTCTTTGGTGTAGATGCAACAGTTCCTCCTTTACTTAAACCAGATGGCTCAGTCACTCACTGTCCAAAGGAAAAGGCAACCCTTTTGGCTGATGTTTTTGACAGTAAACAGAGTAATGAAAAACTTGAACTTCCTCATTCCTGTTTTCCTGAGGCTAAACTAACTAGTTTAGCTTTTCGATCTCGTGAGATTAAAGATCTATTGATGGACCTTGATGCTTATGGAGGTGTAGACCCTAATGGTATTTTTCCTTTGTTTTTTATAAAGACAGCAGATTTCTTAGCTCCAAAGTTATCTGTTATTTTACGCAAGTTAGCAAGAAGAGGAGCTTTTAGCACTTGTTGGAGAATTGGTAATGTTACTCCTCTATGTAAATGTGTTTGTGGTAGCTCAAGTCCCACTGATTACCGCCCAATTTCCATAACTCCCATATTATCTAAAGTTTTTGAACGTCTTCTGGCAAAACGTCTTAATAGGTTTGCTGAAGGTAATCACCTATTCCCTAGTTTGCAATTTGGTTTTCGGAAAGGCCTTGGAGCATGTGATGCCCTTCTTACAATCTCCAATGCAGTACAGAAATCCCTTGATTGTGGTCGGGAAGTTCGTATGATTGGCCTTGATTTTAGTGCTGCCTTTGACCGTGTTAATCATGAGGCCCTTGTTTTCAAACTGAAACAGTTGGGAGTGGGTGGGTCGTTTCTTAGCATTATTATTGATTTTTTAAGTAGTAGATCTCAAAGAGTTTTTGTTGATGGGCACCATAGTGAGTATAGGAATGTGATATCCGGTGTTCCACAGGGTAGTGTTCTTGGCCCATTACTTTTCATACTATATACACATGACATGTGGTTTGGCTTAGAAAATAAGCTTGTTGCATATGCAGATGATGCTACTCTCTTTGCATCAATCCCATCCCCTGAATGTAGATCTGGGGTTGGTGAATCCCTTAATAGAGATTTAGCTAAAATTAGTGCATGGTGCAAATTATGGGGTATGAAGTTGAATCCTAACAAAACTCAAAGTATGATTGTAAGTAGGTCAAGGACGGTGGCTCCTCAACATCCGGATCTCAGTATTGATAATGTTTCTTTAAATTTGTATGACTCTTTCAAAATTTTAGGCGTGATTCTTGACAGCAAATTTACTTTTGAGAAACATATAAGGTCTGTGTCTTCTTCAATTGCACAAAAAATTGGCTTATTGAGAAAGTCTTTTAAGATATTCGGTGATCAATCTATTCTGAAGAAGTGTTTTAATTCTTTTATCCTACCTTGTTTTGAGTATTGTTCTCCTGTCTGGTCTTCAGCTGCTGATTCTCATCTTAATTTGTTGGACAGAAACTTACGGTCTATTAAATTTCTTATTCCTGATCTAGATATTAATCTCTGGCACCGTCGATCAATTAGTTCATTATGCATGTTGCATAAGATTTTTCATAACTCTGACCATCCTTTACATTCAGCTCTCCCTGGACAATTCCATCCTGTTCGTAATACTAGGCAGGCAGTTAATTCTAATAGCCAGGCCTTCTCCATCATAAGACTCAATACTACGCAGTACTCTAGAAGTTTTATTCCAGCTGTTACCAAGTTGTGGAATGATCTTCCTAATCGGGTTGTTGAATCAGTAGAACTTCAAAAGTTCAAAGTTGGAGCAAATACTTTTTTGTTGACCAGGCGGACATGAGTGCTCTTCGTCAAAGCTCGGATTACTTTTAAAATACTGAGACAGTGAAGTGATGAGAGCTCTGACCAAAGAATAGGGTAGTTGGATCTCGTCTCGCTTGCTCACATTTTTGGAATAAATACTTTGGTCTTTAAAACATATCATATTAATAATACGGTATATACCCATGACTTCCTATATATATATATATATATATATATATATATATATATATATATATATATATATATATATATATATATATATATATATATATATATATATATATATATTTATCTATATATATATATATATATATATATATGTGTGTGTGTTATTATATATATATATATATATATATATATATATACATATATGTATATATATATATATATATATATATATATATATATATATATATATATATATATATATATATACATATATATATATATATATATATATATATATATATATATATATATATATGTTTACATACTTATATATATATATATATATATATATATAAATACATTTATATATATATATATATATATATATATATATATATATATATATAGGTATATATATAATTTCAGATTTTTCACCATTTGCCTTCTATTTTTTCTAGGACCATTACCCGTCATGGACTTTCTGGCGACTGAGAGCGAGGTGACACGGGAGGTCACCAGGACCTGGAAGGATGATGAAATCTCCATCCCAGACCGTTACAAGGTCAGAGAGGAAAAGGATATTTTCTCTAAAAATATTCTAAAATTGTTTAATCAATCTTTTTTTTTTTGTCATTCACAAACAGTTTTTTTTTTAATTCCTTTGTTGTTTGTTTTAAAAAACAAATGATAAAAAATATCAGGGTTAGCTAATTGATTAGAGAATGTGGTATTCTGCCTCGTGCATTTCGTGAATTCTAAAAGTTTCGAAAATCTGTTTTCTCTTCTCTGCTTTAGGCCATTTTAATAATTGTCCCAAAATCACGATAATAAATCCATTAATTCAAGGTAGTTTGTGCTTTGGTGAACCGAAGATTGGAGCCCATGTGTCTATGTCTATGTGTTTCATGGTTGCAGCTTTGTTTATAATTGAAATTGTTGTGAAAAAGTAAATGTATAACGATTTTTATGTTCAGTATTTCAATTACTTCTTCCTAAGGTAGTTGGCTTTATCTTAAAAGGAGTTATGTACTTGATTGCATACAGGCAGCAGACTGTGTAAGCATATCCTTGCAAATTATCTCATCGTGTTTAGAAATATTTTTTGACTACAAAATTCTATAAATGTAGGCAACACTTCTTAGAAAGTCATACAAAATGAAATATTAGTAATAAAAGTACACTTATAATGCTTTAACACGTCAAGACTGTCGTACTATTCTGATATATTTTACAGATCTTCTACCAAGAAGTTGAAACCTTCAACGGAGACTCAAGAACTAAAGTCGTCCAAGACAAAATAGATGTGAACGAACTTTCTCCCAGTAGGAATTACTCCTTGTGTGTGTCAGCCATTTGGAACCAGTAATTATTGCCTACAGTAATTATTGATTTGAGATTACAAAGGCATCTTCCTATTAACTCGGAGGTTTTCAGATTTCACAGCAGCCAGTAGGTATATGGATTTGATGTTCCAGATATTTTATTCCCTCACTGGTTAGTATTCAACATAATTATAATGCTCATAGTTTAAACTCGCAATGAATGTTATGTTGAAGAGATAGGCATAAATCTCTCTTTTTATATATGAAAGATCCATTTTAATGGTCGTACTGCTTTAAAAATATTTTTATATTAATTCTTCATTGCTTCTCTTGTACTCTATTTTTTCCCTATTTTTTTTTTCCTCTCTGGGGTATTTTTGTTGTTGTTGTTGGAGGCCTTGGGCTTATAACATCCTGCTTTTCCAATTAGGATTGTAGCTTAGCTAGTAATAATGATAATGACTCTAATTTCATGGCTTTTAATCCTTGTGTATTTTCTATCTTTCTCATTTGTGAATAGAGCCAGCATCACCTATCATTGAGGAGTTACAGCCTATTCCAGCAGGGTTCATCATATCTTGGAAGAGTGATGTCACATCTCGGCAGGAAAAATATACTCTTGTTTATACTAGAAATGACACCGGTGTGAAGAGTATTTGATACAAGTACTGCGTGGAAATTATGCAGGTATATGAACTAATTGGTACCGATATAACATTAAGTGATACTAGTGCGGCAGTTGAATGATACATGTTTTAGAATGAAATAAACTGAACAATACTCAAATGCTCCAGGTATAAAAAATGTGATCAAATATATATGAGTTAAGTTACATAGGTATGACTACACATGGTTAGTGACTGAAGGTAGACATGCCTTTTAAATGACACAGGAAGAAAAACTAAATTAAAATTTATGACCAATAAATCATACAAGAATGAATAATAAACGACAAATGCTATTGAAACCCAGGTAGGATATGTCAATTTAATGACATATGTCTCATACACGAACAGAAAGACAAAGGTATGGTAATACAATGAATGATTAAAAGAATAAGTATAGTAGGTATTTCATTGATTTATTCCCATCTTTTATAAATATATATTCTACTTTTTCGTATTTTCTATTGACCTTTGAATTCTAAAAATAAAAAATATTTTGGAAAACAAATCTTATTTCCTTTTTTTCTGATTACAATACTAGTCTTATTCTACAGTATTTTGAGATGTTTCATAGTTTCTATTGAGCTTTACCTGCTTTACATTGTACTCCATTTTTTTTTCTCGTTTCTGTTAATATAATTTCCAGCTTAGGTTGCTAAAAAGCCTTAAATGTTCATAGTAGTTTTGCTTTCTTTAGCTTTGAATATATTTATGGTATTCTTTCTCATTTGTTTCAAGATATTTATAAAGCTAGTTCCTTATATACACACAAGTTCGATGTTAATTAGTTTCCCACAGACTGTCGAGAAAGATTATATTTTTTCCTGCCATTTGTCCATGTATTAGTTAGTGTATCTGCCTGAACTATTATGCTTACCTTGTCGTTATAAGTCTTCCACATAGAAGTAATTTGGATCTAATCTGGTGTTAAGGTAGATTATAACACATAGAATCTGTATAACTGGAGTTTTTCATTTGTTATGGTAATTCTTGCATTGTTTGATCATTTTCAACCAAACCTTTTTTGAAGGGCATAGATCATTTTACAGATGTGCAAGAGAGGATAACATGCATTTGTCAGCCTGTCAGTGTATCTGTCTGTTGTACATGACCGGACATTTCAGTCCATCCTGACTTTGGAAAGCTGTTTGACTGTCTGCCCACCATTGGATGTATCCCACTTAGCAGCTATTCATACACTGTTGATAAGATTTCAGTCAGACTTGGTAAATTGGTAGACCGTCCTGTATAAATTTGCATGATAGGATATTATTATCTGTAAATCTTATCTTTACCTATGTGTGAAGTTGTTGAAAAGTCCAATTAAAGTTATCCTAAACTCTCACTGAAGTCCATCTTTCCATTTGATGTATTATTTAGTCATGTTTTGGAAGATGATGATAAACCCTCGCTGATGAGAAGAATATGTAAATTAGTATTTGTGAATTTTGATACCTGTTAAGAAGAAACCTTTTAGTTTTCTTTACAATGATTTTATTGATATTAATTTGTGATTATTCATAGACTTTGTTTATTACAATTTTCAATTGGATTTAGTATTACTAAATTCTATTTTGTGTTGATTGTAATGAGATTATTATATTTGTAATCGTGTCTACTAGAATAATTTTGTATTTGTGAAAGTCGGTTGGTAATGAACTCAAACTTTTTGATAAGCCGTAGGATTTGATATATGTACATTAAATTTATGTATATTGTGTTACAAGACTTATGAAGAAGGTTTGTCTTTTTCTATGGAATATCTGGGTAAAATAATAATACTGCAATTCGAAATCCTCATCGTATTATAGAACAAAGAATTTCTAGATATTTCTCATAACTGCTTCGACACCAGTCGTCTGATGGGCCTGAGTCCTACAGGAAGATTCGGGAGTGGAACCCTGGCGTGGCGGTCTGTTGCCTAATGTTAATCCTGTACGCTCCCGAATTCTGTAGAAAAAAAAGGATCCCGATATATAGGACGGGTGACGAGTTAGAAGACAGTCTTGTCTTACCACTACTCGTGCGTGGATGCCCTGAAGTTTATGCGTCATTAATACAATATAATATCTTGAAGAAGATATTATAGGTATTATGTTGGCCAGGGCACCAGTCACTCATTAAGTTACTACCTCTAGAGAGTTATTGGGTCCTTTGACTAAACTACATTAGATCCTTCTCTCTGAATACGATTCATTTTGTCTTTGCCTACACATATACTAAATAGTCTGACCTATTCTTTCTATATCTTCCTCTGCCCTCATACATCAGACAACTTCTTCGCTCTAGGGATAACTTTTGGAGTGTAATTGTTCAGTGGTTAATTTCCTCTTGGTAAGTGTAAAAATTACCCTTTAGCTACGGTAAGCAGCTCTTCTGGGAGAAGGACACCATTGTTCTCTATTCCTGGATGGTATCATAGCCACTGTACCATGACGTTCCACTGTCTTAGATTTCTCTTACTTTAGGGTACACAAGGGAACGTAGTTCCTTCTTACTTTTTTCCTCTTTCTTTTGAGCATTTATATAGGAAAGATCTAATTCAAAATTGTTACTGTTCTTAAAATATTTGATTTTCATTGTTTATTACTTCCCTTTTGGTTTATTGGTTTCTTTTCCTCACTTGAATATTCTTCTCTGCTGGAACCCTGGGGCTTACAGCATCCTGCTTCTCCAACTTGGGTTGCAGAGGAGAGATTTCTATTTTATTCTTTATTTTATCAGTTTTTTGTAAAATCATAGAGAGAGAGAGAGAGAGAGAGAGAGAGAGAGAGAGAGAGAGAGAGAGAGAGAGAGAGAGAGAGAGAGAGAGAGAGAGGAGTTAGTTAATGTAATGATTGTTTGTAGCGAGAAAGACTGTTGATAGAATTGAGGTTGTCTTGGGCAAATATTTTTTTTAATTGACTGCAGCTAGAGTCAGTGTGTTGTGAAAGCTGCATTAGTTATCTAACTTTGTAATTATTTCCGACCAGCTTTGGAAGCTTCTTTTTTTCTTTTTACCAGTAAGTACAGTTTTATGTATCTATATTTGTCGTGACTGCAAATAAAATACAGTTTATAATCGCATCATTGATTACAGTGCGATAGTATAGTTAGCTAGGAGTGTCCGTAAGTTTCTTTTTCCTTTTAGGCCGTAATTCCTCCTTTGAAGGAAGAGCTTTTTTGCTTTTTTTTTTTTTTTTTTTTTTTTTTTTTTTTGCCCGAATGTGGACTTGATTGTTGCTGACTAGACAAATAAGGATTTTGATTCGACTGCTCCTTAGAACTAGGTAACTGTTGATGTCCCAGCCAGAGTAGACAGTATTTATTTTACCTGCCATGTATTTGACTGTGAATTTATATTACTAAAGTGTGTTTTTTTTTTTTAAGCGGAACTATTTTGGAGTCTCAATATACTTCAGCTCCCAATAACCTGACAACTTAATTGATGGGCGATGATCAGTTACCAGAAGTAGGTTAGGACAACCCAGCAAAAAAAGACAAGCTTTTTTCAGAGACCAGACCACAGCCGCCACCTCCCCCTCAATAGGGGCGTAGATCAATTCATTTTTGAAAGGGGCCTGCTGCCCTAAAAGGCTAGATTCCAACCCCACTGACAACATAAACGTACATCAGTATATAAGCAAGAACAATATTGCTGTAATACGACAAAGCTCATTCACTCATTACTCCAGTCAGTCATAACAATTATTGGTCTTGTTTTGTCATGATAATGCAAACCCACAGATATTAACCTACACACATTATTTTTGGCATATTCAAATTTAGATATCAAAATTTCTCCCCAGTACACCTTTTTACCTGCCCCTTTTTTAATAATTCCCAAAATGGTGCCATGACAGGGGCCGTTGTAATGAAGGGAGCCAATTGATTGACCAGCCAAGACTTTGACCGAATATCAGATATGGTGGGTTGAACAGGCACCAGGAACCTCTTTATAGCAGCCAGTTTGTCCTCTGAAGGCAGATATTCGTCCTACCTAACATCATATCCCACAAAATTCACGGCCCTCTCACCAAACTGAAATTTAAGTGCGTTCAGAGTTACACCATTCCTCTCATACGCTAACAACAAATCAAAAGTACCGTTTGCTAACTCAACCCTTCTCTACTAGAATAACACAATAATATATCGTCAATACATTTCAATATCCTAAGTATATCCACAATCATTACCAAATCCTTGAGTCTATGCGTCTGGGGCAACGCAGTGCCCCATGTGTGTGCGACAATACTGGTACAAGCGGTTATAAAAGTCGAAGGTTTTTGACTTTCATCGTCTAACACTACCTGATGGAATCCCCAAAGTGCATCTACCTTAGTCTTAAAAGTACGCCCCAAGACAACTGACATCATATCAAACTGTGCAAACTCATGATGAGTTTCCCTTCTACAGCATGCATTGAGTTTTTTTTTTAAATCAGCGGTCATCAACGGAGTGCCGTCCTTTTCGGCTACCATCCTCATGCAGGCACTGGTTGCAAGATAGCTGTTAACAAATCTTCCTCTATATGCTTCTTGACCCCTTTCTCCTAATGTATAGGGACAGTAAATGATATGTGGTAAGCGTGCAGCACCGCACCTGGTGGTAGGTGTTTGTGGTGTGATTTGCCGCCAGTTATGGGAAAGGGTCGTCTATTCCTATTGAATGTTGTACCCGAGAAATTTTCCAGCAGCCATTGCTTGAAAAAAGGTGACATTCTCCTATGTAGGAGAGTATGGCAGCTTTTTCCATCTCTCATTGCTCCCCCCTGGCCCCTATGCCAATAATTTTTATCAAAGTTGTGTATTTTGTGAAATTTGGATCTACCAGCCATAAAAATTGGCATGACTTAATGACAGAATAAACTTCCGTGTCCCTTTGGGAAAATACATACGCTCACCTTTTGACATGTTGGCACCTTTGATGTTAACCTGACTATACCCCAATTACACTTTTTACACCTTTTGCTATGTGTTGTAGCTTTTCTTTTGCTTTATTTATTTTTTTACATCGATCCCCAGGTTCCTTGCATGGATTGCCCAAATAATACATATCTCAGTTCTAGTAACTGCTACAGCTTCTAATTTACAACTTTTATTATTTTTACCACTTGAGACTTTAACATCCACGGCAGTTACCAAGCATGACCCAGCGCCAACACTTAATGGCTCAGACCTTCCATCCCCTAACTTCTTTTTCGGCATGTTTTCTTACCCCCTGCTAATTCTGCTTACACCCATGATGCCAGTCTTACCCTCTGACGCACCCTTACTAAGCACACGACTCTTGCTCCCATAGCAATGACTAGCAAAGTGTCCTCTTTTCCCGAAATAAAAACTTTCTGCAGCGTAAGCAGGGCAATTGGCACCGCCCCTTGGGTGTGCAATCCCATAAAGCTCACATTTTGACAAATCTTCCCTTTTTTCAGAATATTTGTTTTCAACACTGATACTCTTCCAGTGGCAACATCAAGTACTCCTCCCTCTTGATGCCATCCTCGATGAACTATTTTCGTTCCCCTCTCTATGTGGGGTCCCAGACATTCCCGTACAGCCTCCACAAATGCCTCATACTTCACCGTGATTGCACTCAAAGAATTGTACTTTTTCAAAGTTTTCTAAAAAGTCATGTTTTAACTTCCAATTGCGAATGCTATTAGCAATATTACCTGTCATCATATATTCTCATAAATCCCCTCTGTAATTAGGACATGAAACCACACAAGCGAGGGCCTGCTGCTGAATCCTGTGGATGTACTCCTTTTCAGTTTCCTCTTCTCTATGTCGTCCTGTGAAACATTTATCCCACAAAACCGCCTGGTTTGCTTTCTTTGTGGTTATCTTTCTCAGAGCATCAAATGTTTCCTCCACATCAAAGTCAATCAAAGTGGCTGAAGAGAATTGGACATCTGTTGCACTTTCCAGTTTATCTTCCCATAGTAACCTGATATTCAATACTGTCTCATTACTGGAAAATTTGTTGATTCTTATCCATTTTGCTGTATTTTTGTCTCTTAGTCTTATTCCCATTATCATTCTTTCCATACCACTTTGAGGGGCAACTATCATAAGTTTCAAGAATTTAGTAAGGCTCGAAGTGTCTGATGCATTAGTTGATTATAGTAGGTCGATCTAAAATATACTTTTCTTTTAAAATAAAGTTGCATTTAATATACTGTATATATATATATATATATATATATATATATATATATATATATATATATATATATATATATATATATATATATATATATATACAGTATATTAAATATATATAAATATATATATATATATATATTTAATATATTGTATGTATATATATATATATATATATATATATATATATATATATATATATATATATATATATATATATATATTTAATATACTGTATGTATATATATAGATATAGATATAGATTTATAGATATATGCATACATACACACAGACACACACACACACACACATATATATATATATATATATATATATATATATATATATATATATATTTATATATATATATATATATATATATATGTGTATATATATATATATATATATATATATATATATATATATATATATATACTTGTTCAATCCTAGTATGAAGTAGAAATTTATTTCTATTCGTGCACAATATTATGTTGATTTTCATATGGGGTAATTCGAATTAAAATCTATCAATTGTGTCACCTGGGGGCTGGAAAATCTGGGAAAACTCGCTCGTAAGAGACTGATGTCTTGACAGGTAAAAATCCTGAATTGCAGTCAGCAGTTAGGTTCAGACTTCTTTGGAGCGTGTTGGGGCATGATTGGAAGCGACCTGGCTTTTGATTTAAAAGTGGCTAAGGTTCCACCCTGTTAAGTGTTATAAATATATTTTCATTTGAGCTCTAAATTCTGTTCATGGCATCACGTACAGGTTTGGGTAGCCGCAATACCAAAACTACACCAAGTAGATTCACTTTACAAGGAGAGTCGTTAGTGGCAAGTTGCAGGTAGGCAATACTGGTCATTTTCCTAGGGGGTGGGGGAGGGGAGTGAAGCCTTTTTGGTCCCTGAATGGTTGTGGCGAGAGCTAACAAAGTCTCGCTATGTGATCGGTCGGTGATGGCGAGTACTGCTCCAGGAGGTATGATTTGAGGCCTTCATGCATTATGGGGGTTATCTCTTTGCTCACACAACCAATCGATGAATCCTGGAAAGTGTATCAGGAGATGGAGGCGAGAACATAATCATCGGCATCATCAAGGAGTGTGGCATGGGAGGCAGTTGAACACTCTGGTGCTTACCAATGTGCCGGCGAGTAGTCTTGTTGTAACTGAGAGACTCTTATTAATGTAACTGAACTTTATTTGTTCGGAGCTTTAGTATTTATACAACCTGTACCCAGTCAAGATTGGCACAAAAATTCAAACGAAAAATATAAAAAAATGCCGTGACAATGTACGAGCAGTACATTATAATGGCTGAGACAAAAGTTTTTTTTTATCGAAACCGAATATGTTGGAGCTTTTGTGGTCTTCCCAGCTACCTGATAATCTTTGAAGTAAAGTTTTGTCAATATTTACATGTTGGCACATGGAACTATTTAATAAAAATGAGTCAGAATTGTACTGGGTATTTTTTTATATGACTCTTTGCATTCTCTTCGGCTTGCCCGCCGGTCTGATGAAAGTGGAAGACTATTGTATCATTAAAATGCCTTCAGTTCAATCAAGGATGTTTGGTATACATTTGAGCCACTAACTATAATGGTACCATCCCATTTTGGTAGAATATTGATGAAACATTTGGAAAGAAATAATTCCATGAAAGGCTTTTGACTTTCTCTTACTGATTCACACAGTCTAAAATATTCTTCATCTTGATTTGTTATATGTTTGTTTTTATTTATATTATTGATAATGTTTCCTTTACCCTAACTACGGACACTATTGGTGACCTGCTAATTTGAACAAGGAAAAGTCTGTTGATGGTCTGTGCAATAAAAAGGATCACTCCACCAATACTTCTGTGTCCAGTTTTATCACACTGCACCCTCTTGTTCCCTCTTCCATAAAACCCCTAGAGGCTAATAGTGTTAGGCGTAAAAATTAATTGAAATATGAATGTTCTATATTGTGAAGATAATTCCCACAATATGAAATATGAAATATTACATAGACTTTCAATGCCTTAAGGGGATATTCAGCGAATTAAATCTTCAGCCTGTCCAGTGTTATATTTGCTATGGATTTGGTCACATTATTAACAAGTGCACAAATGGCCAATGATGTCTCAACCCTTCAAAGAACTATGATTTTTCTACATTATGTTGAAAAGATAAAAATCTTTTTTTAATTATAAAGATGCTCACTCTACTAAATCCAATTGATTTTCTTAATAAAAATGTGAACAATCAATTATTCAAAAGCAAAAAATGAACACATAAACTTCGATAAAGCCAGGAAAAAATTGGGTAATAATAAGGCCCAGGAATTGACCTAATCAAACATTTTGTCAAATCCTCGTCTTTAGTTCTCCTCTTTTTGCATTGGCAAGTAATGCCAGAAAAGCATAAATGCTCTATGGATTGTAAAAGTAGTCTTTATGTGATTGAATTTACAATATACTACTCTTCAAACAATCATCATCCCTTACAGACATTTATAAATAACTCCATTGAAAAAGTTACACTTTGGACTGCAGCTGCTGGTTTCGAAATTTATGTTGAAAATAAAAGACACAACAATGTTTTACAAACGTAATAGTTGGAAGCAGAACCAAGATATTAATCTCGCATCGAGTGACCTCCAAGATAAAGAAAAATGTTTGAGAATAATGTTCGATAGTCACCTTAGTTGGAAAGCCTATACATCTTACGTCAAATCTAAATACAATAATGCTCTCCACCTAAAGATAAAGTTGCATCAACCATCATGAGATGCAGAGAGATCCACTTTCATAATGAACTTGAAATCATTAGTCTTATCTCGAATGAATTATTGTCTCCCTATACATGGATCAGGATCTGATGCTACTTTGAAGTCTTTAGATTTATTATAGAGTTGAGGTTTGGCATTTTGTAGTGGATCCTTTAGGTCTTCACCAAATAATTAAGCATTTTTTGAAAGTGCGGAACTACCTCGAGATTATTATTATTATTATTATTATTATTATTATTATTATTATTATTATTATTATTATTATTATTATCATTATTATTATTTTTATTATTATTATTATTATTATTATCATTATTATTATTATTATTATTTGCTAAGCTAAAACCCTAGTTGGAAAAGCAGGATGATATAAGCCCAGGGGCTCCAACAGGGAAAATAGCTCAGCGAGGAAAGGAAACGTAAGAAAAAAAAAAGTAAATATTTTAAGAAGAGCAACAACATTAAAATAAATATCTCCTATATTAAGTATAAAAATTTTAACAAAACAAGAGGAAGAGAATTAAGGTAGAATAGTGTGCCCAAGCGTACCCTCAAGCAAGAGAACTCTAACCCAAGGCAGTGGAAGACCATGGTACAAAGGCTATGAGAGTACCCATGATGAGAGAACAAAGATTTTATTTTGGAATGGCCTTCTCCTGAATAAGCTGCTTACCATAGCAAAAAAGTCTCTTCTACCCTTACAAGGAGGAAACTGGCCACTGGACAATAACAGTGCTGGAAAAAGAATTTTTTGGTAACCTCAGTGTTGTCAAGTGTATGAGGCAGAGGAGAATATGTAAAGAATAGGCCAGACTCTTCGGTATGTGTGTGTAGGCAAAATGAAAAGGAAATATAACCAGAGAGAAGGAACCAATATACTAGTAGGTAGTAGGTTGGTCTGGGCACCAGCCGCCCGTTGAGATACTACTGTTAGAAAGTTATGGGGTTCTTTGACTGGCTAGACAGTACTACATAGAACCCTTCTTTCTGGTTACGGTTCTTCCCCTTTGCCTATACAGACACCGAATAGTCTGGCCTATTTTTTACAGATTTTCCTCTGGCCTCATACACCTGATAACACTGAGATTGCCAAAAATTCTTCTTCACCCAAGGGGTTAACTACTGCAGTGTAATTGTTCAGTGGTTACTTTCCTCTTGTTAAGGTTAGAAGAGACTCTTTAGCTATGGTAAGCAGTTCTTCTAGGAGGACACTCCAAAATCAAACCATTGTTCTCTAGTCTTGGGTAGTGCCATAGCCTCTCTACCATGGTCTCACACTGCCTTGGGTTAGAGTTCTCTTGCTTGAGGGTACATTCGGGCACACTTTTCTATCTAATCTCTCTTCCTCTTGTTTTGTTAAAGTTTTTATAGTTTAAATAGGAAATATTTATTTTAATATTGTTACTATTCCTAAAATATTTCATTTTTCCTTACTTCCTTTCCTCACTGGGCCGTTTTCCTTGTTGGGGCCCCTGGGCTTATAACATCCTGCTTTTCCAACTAGGGTTGTAGCTTAGGATTTAATAATAATAATAATACTGTCTGGCCAGTCAAAACACCCCATAACTCTCTAGCGGTAGTATCTCGACGGGTGGCTGGTGGCCAGGCCAACATACTACTCTACCAAATGAAAGTGCATTTGAAGATATCCAACAATTCTTCAACAAAGAAGCTTTTCTATTAAAGCGATGAATTTATAGCCAAGTATGAACCACCATTTCTAATTAAAGTGATTCAGTTATTACAATCAACTCAAATCAGAATGAACGTTTTTTCAACCATGTCTTTTTCCTCATTCTTAGATCATAAAGAAAACAAGAAATTGCTCTCATTTTTCATTCATCAAAGGAATATAACTATACTTCAAGTCACCATAGATACATATCTTGAAACATATTCATTTAAAACAATCTCGCTGTGCTATACTGTATATACTCACTGTTCAGATACCGTGTATATACTGATGGCTCTAAAACCCCAATGTGTGCTGGCTCTTCTGCAGTATCTTCATACATCACAAGTCAGCTCCCTTTACCTAGTGAAACCTTAGTATTCACAGCAAAACTATAACCGATTTTACTAACAATAATCATTGTTAGAATAATTTGAAGATGAAAATCATACTAATTTGTCATTTATTCCCATTGAAGAAGCGCTCACAGGCTACGAATATGAGAATCGACTAGTATTACAAATTGAAGAGCTCCTTGATAAATTCTATATCAAGTGCTAAATATTTCATTATACTGCATTCCGGTTCATGTTAGAAATTAAAAAGAAAAAAAAAATATTATTTTGAAGAAAATCTGCGACACAAAATCATAGAGAAACAGCTTGAAAAATACCATACTTACTATATTTTTTTCTTTTGTATTCTGTGTTGAAAATATATGTTTTCTTTTTTTTTTACAAGTTTTAACACCGAAAACACCAATTAGAATATAGGTGTTGTCTCTAACGTACATTACTCACATTTTTTACCTAATTCATCAAACCACTCACATCTTCAATATTATAATGTAATGAAGTTAAACCCTGATTTCATTTTCTCTATGACATTATTAGTGGACCTTTTGTACATTTCTGGTTACTTTCTATTTACTATTGAATTGCAAAACATGAACACCTTTCAGTGGAGAGTCGTATGCAGCAGCCAGTGTAATGTCATCCCTTACCCTCTGAAGCGAGGTAAAATCAAGTAAAAGATAGAAGGGGTTTGGGTGGTGGGACCCTGATCTCCATGGTAGGGGTACAGCTACACATTGAAGGTCGTAGGTAGTATCTTGGTCACCGTTGAGATACTACTGATAAATAGTTACTGGTTCCTTTAACTGGCCAGACAGTGCTACATTGGATCCGTCACCATGGTTATGGCTCATTTTGTTTTGCATTCACATATACAAATTAGTCTGGCCTATTCTATACACATTCTCCTCTTTCCTCATACACCTGAGACAACCAAACGATTCTTCTTCGCTCAAGGTGGCAACTCCTGTAACATGATTGTTCAGTGGCAACTTTTTTCTTTGTAAGGTCAGAAAAGATTTCTTAGCTACAGTAAGCAGCTTTTGTAGGAGAAGGACACTCCAAAATCCAACCATTACTCTCTAATGTTGGGTAGTGCCATAGCCTTTGTACCATGGCCTTCCAAAATATTGGATTAGAATTCTCTCGCTGAAGCTTTCACTCAGGCACAATGTTCTATCTTATTTCTCTTTTTTATGGTTTATGTATTGAGGATCTCATTTAATGTTGTTATTGTCCTTGAAATATATAATTTTGATAGTTTATTATTTACATTGTAGTTTCTTTAATCCCTTGCTACTTTTTCTCACTGGGCTATTTACCCTATTGGAACCCTTGGGCTTCTAGCATCTTTGTTTTCCAACTATGGTTATATCTTAGCTTGTAATAATAATAATAATAATAATAATAATAATAATAATAATAATAATAATAATAATAATACTGAGAACGAAAACAGGCAGAAAATTCATTAGATTCGTAACAGCGAGTAAAAGACATTGTCATCCCGTGCTCTCATAAAGATCCCCCCCCCCACAAAATGCAGTTTAAATAACATCGAAGAAAAAAATGAAAGCACTAATCCAATGGTCTGGTTTTGAATATTACAGTGAACTGAATTATAAAATAATAAGAATAAAAAATGCTGATAATTTTAACGTTTCATCTTTACTTTATGTTCTTTTGAAATGCTATCAGCAATATTTCTTTTTATCAACTTCCTCAGTATCGGTCTTTTATTTCTAGAAAATCATAATAACTAATTATATCTGGTAAACCCTTTCTCCATTTCTCTGTGTTAGACCTCCTAAATTACTTTCTTTTACAACAGTTTCTCATCCATCTCCTGGCCCTATTCATTCCTGGTCCAGTCCTACTTCCTGTATTAGTGGTTTGATCATATTCTCTAATCCTTTCCCTAATATCTTTGATATTTTCATTGTATTCCACTGCCCTCCCCCACCCCCCCCCCCCTTTTTTTTTTTTTTGCTGTGTTAACTGCAAATTTCTTTTGGCCTTTTGCCCATGTTCTCACTGTTGAACTTTCTACCTCCACCATTCTCCTTTTTAAGCTTTTGCATAATATATCGCAGCTCATTTGAAATTAGTATGTATGTGAAAACAGTTTATGATGTTTCACCATAATCTATCCTCAAGTGTTCATATCAGCAAAGATAGGTACTCGTTCTACATACGGGGACAACATTACCGATGGACGGAAGTAAACAATCAAAAGAAGACCGACATACGAAAGCTTAGCGCCATCTGTTGAGACCGTTTCGCACTCAAGAGATAAATGATCACTTGAATTGAGTCCACGTCTATTCATCCTTTTCTTGTCTTCGATATTTAGATGGGCATCTCTCTCTCTCTCTCTCTCTCTCTCTCTCTCTCTCTCTCTCTCTCTCTCTCTCTCTCTCTCTCTCTCTCTCTCTCTCTCAGTTTTTTTTGGAAAAAGTGACTGAGGGAAAAAAAATCGAAATTAATTTTTTTTTATTATAGAAAATTAACAGTACTGTTGAGTAAACTAGAAGTACTGTAGTGTGGCATTATTCAATATATGAACACGGGAATGAGAAACACAATCTCATACTTATGAAGAGAAATTCCTTATCTTTCTCTCCCAAAACACTCGAACTTTTTTTATTAGAGTATCTTTTAGTTGATTTGGAGATTGTCGTCAGTCAGCGGAGCGTTCATATAGACCTACCAAAAGCCAGATTACAAATCGTGGAAAATGTGAGACTGGAATTGCAACCCTAATTAAAAGCCTATTCGAAATTCTTAGTCAAACGCATTACCTTGTGAGAAAATGGCCTTTTCAGGTATGTGATTCAATACTTTCTATCACTTCTATCATTATTCACCTAATGTGAAAGAAACAGCTCAAGTATTATAAACGATGACCATATCCAGGTAGAACTTCTGTGAAACCCCTGGATCTATTTTACTTGAGGTCAGTTGTTTTATCAAGAGTCAGAATTAACCACTTATACAGCGAGGCTGTGACCTTTCAAAGGTCTCTATTTTGTGGAAAAAAGTTGTATTATAATCGGTACTTTTGCTGGTTCTGTACAGTTAGAATCAAATGAACGCAGACAATCAAGGGAAATCTTTCGTCAGATGTCTCTAGTGTTCCCATGAAAAAACAGATAAGGTGTTGCTCTTCTTGATACTACTATCAAATGGGTGGAGCATTCTCTAACCCTAGCGAGTCAAAAAACCATATAAAATTCACAAAACGAGTTGCTATATTTCAATTCTTTATTATCATTTAACTTCTCAATTATCCACTGCAAATACAAAACACTTGCTCAAACACACACACACACTAACACACACACACACACACACACACACATATATATATATATATATATATATATATATATATATATATATATATATATATATATATATATATATATATATACATATATATATATATATATATATATATATATATATATATATATATATATATATATATATATATATATATATATCTAAGATACTTTTTCCTTTATTGTTATCATTATTATTATTATTATTATTATTATTATTATTATTATTATTATTATTATTATGTTTCTATGGTTCATGTTTACAGAAAATGTCCATATAGAGGTTTGTTATTTGTACTTATGATTACACTCCAGTTACTTCTTCATCTTTGTCATTCTTATTTCATCATTCTGGTTGAAATGTATAAAATATTGAATCTTAATTTTGAATAGATTTCGTTGGAAATAGAAACTAATAAATGTACAATACTTAAAAAAAAGAAAAAATAATCATTAACCGACCAAAGACAGTAAAAGGAAGACAGGAACATCACTAGGATTTGTGTCAAATACGTACCTTGAACATTCTGGAAAAGACAGGAAAAAAAAAAAAAACAAATTTCAGGAGAAAGCTTCGGTCTTTCGTCATCTAAGACAACTGCAACAACGATTCTGGTCGATGCATGAAATTTGAAAAGAAGTCAGATCAATCCGGAAAAAAAAAATAAAAAAATAAATAAAAAACACTAGAGAACATCTTCTAGTTAAGGTCATTAAAGGCGGCAGCTACTGTCTCTTCTGCTCATTGGCCTATGCCAACACCAGAAAAGATGACCAACACGTCCTCATCAGAAGCTTCATACATGATCATGCTGGCATCACCGAAAAGTCCAGATATGGTTCAATGCTTGAGGACAAAGTCTAGGGGACTACAAATATTACACCCAAAGTGTAAGGGGAATATGTATGTTTTAAAATGTCAATGGAAGGTCAATAATAAAAACGTTATATTGGTGCTTTGGAGGTTTATTGTTATTGCTGGCAAGTTAGTTCTTGATACAAAACCTTATTAATATTGATTTATGGTCAAAATATGTGCTGTTTTAACTGGAAAATGCAAAAAAGGAAGGAACAATTACACATAGCCAAACTATAATCAAATAAAAATTTGATAACGTTATCAAATATGCTAGAGATAATATGACTGAAATAACTTATTGGCAAAACTATTTAATCTAAAGCAAAAAACATGTTCCATTATGAAGTAAGCGTTGCAGGAATATTATCACATAAATCCATCTGAATAAATAAATATTATTAAAATTTAAAGGCAATTTGAATGCGCAACCATAATCTATAATACAGTATCAGATATGGACATGGAATTCCAGGTATATAATCAAAACAATTCCATAGTATAGCCTAGGTATTGAAATTCTAATAGAATATCTAATGTGGTTATGACATTCATAGCCAATACATTTTGTTCATGGGGGGGTTTCAAGAGGGACAAAGCCCTTCTGGCTAAAATGGTGAAGTAATGCCAAATAATTCTCTGGTATAAGGAAATTGTTATGGACTATTGTACATCCTGGTGATATTACAGGCATAGCTTACCCCACCATATAATCCTTTTATAGGAGAGCCTACTCTAACATTTACAGTACAGCCTATTACAGGCGTAACCTGCCCCAAAAATATATAGCTTATTACAGGCATAACCTATCCCAAACAAATAGAGCCCATATGATAAAGGCTAGACTAAGCCTATTAAAATTTTCAACAGGCAGCTTAGGCCAGTAGGCCACGTTCATAATCCATTCATTGTTGTTTACCAGCCCAAAGCTGTGTATAAATGTTAACCCTTAAATTACAACCAAAAGTATTTCCTGTTGGACTTGACATATTTTCAGTAGCCTAGCTAGTCTGAAACTATGCTGGCTAGGGCTTTGAAGGCAGAGCTCGATGTTTATAGTTAAGGAAATTCTTAAATGTATCAACATGTAACAAATTATAACTTTGGTATCACTTCTGTAAGCATTCATGGCATTATAAGTACTATATTTCAATGAAAAATAGAATAACATCCGAGATACATCTGGTGGAAACTTGCATCAAACTTTAATCACAAAATCCTTAACTATCAGATCCTAATTTAGCTAGATCTATTATTACAGCAAAACTTTCTTAACTTAAGACTATCCACTAACATTCTTGACACTTTCATATGGATGAATTATATGCATTCACTTGCTATTAGATTGCGGGTGTATCTTGTTTCACAGAATGGCGCTCAAAGTATATAAACAAAACACCAAGCTCCATTTTCTTAGCTTGACAAAGAACGAAGGATGCCTAATAAATGATAATTTCCACCCATATTGTACGAATTCCAAATATGGGTGTAACATGAACGGTGATGTTAGCGGTAGTCATCTTGCCAACCTCTTTGATGTGAGCATGTTTGTGTGAACCAAGTTCAGTCCAACTTATACATAGCACATGTATAAACCAAAAGACCGTATAATTAAAGAGATTATGCATCCTGACAACCAGTAAGTTTCATTTCAAAGTTGTTGTTTGCATAATACTGAAACTTTGCTTCTGTTTTGAGCATTATAACAATGTGAGTCATTTCAACCTGATAGCGAGTGCTATGAAACTATTTTCAAGTGATTCTGTGAGTCACATTTAGTGGGGGTCATCTCAATACAGGCGACACACACTCTACTCTAGGTAGGCCACTGGATAAAACGAGGCCCTGCTCTATGTGACATTGTCCCCAAGTCAACGATCCTCTTATCAGGCATGATAACTTGGAAGTAGCGCAAGACAGGAAATATTAGATATTGATGCTATTTTTTGTCATTATTTCATTAAGTGATTTTGGTCTGTTTTTTTTTTTTCAGATTTCACGATGAGATTATATAACTGATATGTAGTAATTGCAAGAGCTGTCCATGTACAATGATATGGTGAAAGTTTAGAAATCAAGAATTCGTGTTTTCTGTTTCAGCATTTGATGGTGATTTCAGAATTGTTCATATAATGTTGTTTTTGTTGTTGTTGTTGTTGTTGTTGTTGTTGTTGTTTTTGTTGTTGAAGTTTTTCTTCTTCTTTTCATGTCAGAAGTGCCTTCAATGTTTTTAGAAATGGTGGTCAGGAGACAACTCTCAATGTAAACTCTCATTGTCAACCAGCCAAGTAAAGAAGATTTTATAAGTTCGTTTAATCATCCTATTGGAGTTATGCAGTAAATCATCGACGAAAATTACTTTAAGTTTTTCAAAATACACCAATATATTTATTTATATCACAATAAGGAGTGAAAGATTTTTGGGTCTTTGAATCCACTAATCCAGGCATGGGCCACCTGCAGCCCACAAGCCCAAAGTGTTGTTGTGCAGACCCTGAGACTTTCCAGGTTACTAGAATGTTTTCAATTGTATTATTACCAATTGTAATTCAGCAATACGGACAGGGATTTGCTTCTTTGAAACCTGTAGACAGTATTGCTTTTGTTGTTGTTGCTGTTGTTGTTGTTGTTGTTGTTGCATATTGCCTTGCACTTTGTGAGGTGTCGTAATGAACCAAAGAGCTAAATTTCTCAAGAAGCCAGAATCCTTTTGACTTTCAGATAGACCTTGAGTCATGTGGATCGAGTTTGGGACTAAGGAGGCAGTTTTGTATTGTGAAAAATTTGTCGTGCTTTATTTGTATTGATTTATCAAAAGAAATGAAAAAGAAAAAATATATATAAATTAAGGTCCTGGGCTAAAAGTCGAATTATAGAGATATAGCAAATACACGAATCATAAATTTAGAGATTCAATCTGGAAATTTATTAGTTTAGATCAAAAATGTATTCCTCAGAGAAGAGAATCTGATCTACTTACTTAGGTTGTTTTGTGTTTCAAATATCCAAGGATTTTATTCAACTCCAGTTGGAAATAGTTTGAGAGAGAGAGAGAGAGAGAGAGAGAGAGAGAGAGAGAGAGAGAGAGAGAGAGAGAGAGAGAGAGAGAGAGAGAGAAAGAATTTGCACCTTGCTTTACTGAGACAAACAATGAAGTGAGACTTCTCAATCAGCAAACACATCTAAACGGTCAACATCACGTGATCATCACATTGGGACATCGTCCGTTGCAATAACGTTACATTTCTCTGTGAAATCAACTCAGATCTGTTGAAGAGAAATAACAAAGACAACAAAGTACCCTTACCACCTATATACTGCTTTTAAGTAATGTCCATATGATAATAATAGAAGGTCTATATTAAACTCAGTTATTATTAAGGATAGATTTATTGTATCAAAAATAGTATATTATCAGTAAAATCTATATCTCTAGCAAAAATTAATATTGAGCTACGTAATCAGGTGCAGAGCATTAATTGTTCTATTAATACAAAGAAAAATACAATCCAGGTTGTTTATATGAATATAATTCAACAAAATAATATTCCCAGATAGCATGGAATATATATTAAAACCAATGCATATCATGGTCACTTGTATGGATTAAGTAACCATCGGAAATCAAATATTGGTATAGATAGTATATAAGATTATATGTTAACAAAAGTATTCAAGAAGGTTACGAAATATATAGTCTATATACCTAAATAGTACAGTCTAAGTAGGCTGTAAACCGACATTCAGAATTGTATAAAGCAAATAGTACATTATATGGACAGTGATTTATATTAAAAAAAAAATACTATTGTGTTGAAGGACATAACAATAATATATGACATACAAATACATTTCATGAGGCCATTAAAAATATATATATACACAAAAATATATCATTCCTGATAAGCCATAGATATATAACAGAAAGAAATTCTGACAAAACACGAAAAGGTAATGGAAAATGTTCTGGTTTTCTGGTAGTAGCGCAGAAATATGATAATTTTTTAAATATATAATGATTTTTAGAGTTATAAATTTAACCTGGTGCAAAAGAAGGAGCTAATCATACTTTGGAGTGAGATAGAACCCACAATGACCATAGCGCGTAGCATTATTTGTGGGAAGAAGCAGATGTTAGGATGAGAAGGTTGATTTTTTGAGAAGGAATTGAAAGGTTATGGAATTTAGGAATGTTTGAAAGTGTGCCTGTAAAAGTGGAGGGGGAAAAACAGACTGTAAAAAAAAAAGGGGGGGGGGGGGGAATGTACACCGATGGTATGGTTTAGTACCAAAGTGCGGTAATTTATTATTTTAAATTAATGATGAAAATGGTAAATTTATTAAATTCACCGTTCACTATATACTTTGGCCCACCTCCTCCATGAGGGGTATGCTACAAGGCTTCACTAATTTTATATTCCACTTTAGGAATGGAAACTAAAACCACATCAATATATTACTCACAAAGGATATTGTTTCGAGTTAGTTTTGAAAATAATCAATACTGTACACTTACTGAATACCAAATGCAGATAGAAAGATCAGCTTTAAATATTTACACAGTAAATTATTTCATTTTGGAGTGAGTGTATGTGCAGTGAATGAAATAAACATAGTAGGTATTACTTTCAAGGAAAATGAATACTGGTTTACTTATCAGAATGGTGAGCAGCAACAGAGACATGTATTAATGCTGCTGCACATTGGGTTATGACATTCACACCCATCACACATATAATTGATTTGGGGCTCCAGTTCAGGTGATACTTAAAACAATGAGGGTGTCTCCAAATGACACATTACTACTCTTAATGTGATTCAGCTGCTTTGCTGATTTGATGGCTGAGGACTTGGCTGTGCCACACTGTCAGAAGAGATACAGGCTGTTACTGCTTACTGAATTCTTACAAAGAGAGAGAGAGAGAGAGAGAGAGAGAGAGAGAGAGAGAGAGAGAGAGAGAGAGAGAGAGAGAGAGAGAGAGAGAGAGGGAGAATGTTTCAATCAAAGCCAACAGCTTACTCAGAAAGAAACTACGATAGAAGGAAAGAAAAGAGAAAAAAATACTCTTTTTAAGGTGGCATAAAATTATCTATCCTCTTATATTTTGATGTTTTTCTTTTACATTTATTATCATACAGAATTCTGTCCTTTTATGAGCCAACATTACATAAAGGATTCAGGAAAGAACGAAACTAGTTGAAAAGATTAAAAGGTATGAGAGGAAAAACCAAATAAGTTAAAGCCTTACTCCAACATGATAATTCACATGAAACATTCTTTTTTGTCGGGTTTATTATTATTATTATTATTATTATTATTATTATTATTATTATTATTATTATTATTATTATTATTATTATTATTATTATTATTATTATTATTATTATTATTATTATTACTTTTATTTGTTTATATGTTCAGATGTCACCATTCAATTTTTTTTTTTATCTTTATAGACTAATTCCTTCAAATGCTATGAATTTTGTACTGCTTATTGAATAATCCCTTTAATCTATTACCTCAACCATTAATCCATTACTTGGGTCACCTCACTTGTCTGTTGATCAAAGGCTGAGCACCGATGGCACTTACCTTAAGACGGTGACCAAACTGCTGATCAGTTGAGTTCTTTCGAGTTCCGATCAACCAAGAGGCTGCAATGATCACTCAAGCGGATTCAGGATGATTTGTTGAGATGAAGATTTCCTCGTCTCTTTTCTCAAGGAGAGAAATAAAACTAATATTTTTCTTTTTAAATATATGTTAAATGCATCTTGCCTAATGACTGAAGACAAACAAATTTAGTAAAATCCATATGCTGAACTAGGCAATTTTTTAGGATTTTCTAAAGACATAAGTTGACTGTTTGAAACCCTTAATTAATATCTACTTATTTCTCTGAATCAGAGACAACAGAATAATTTAGGACAAAACAGATAAAACACTTCAAGTTGCAATCATTTGTAGACATTTAGAGAAAGAGAGGAATGGAATTATTGTTAATAATTACTTGTGTTTTCCTCTCTGCATATCTGTCTGTCTGTCTGTCTGTAGTGCAGGAGTGAGACATCCAACCTCTTTCCCTTTTTACTGCTGATTGAAGGAAGACATTAACTCTTACTTCCTACTAAAAGAAACAGAGGAAAAATTAATATCAAATTAAGTACAAGAAAGTACTGGAATATAAAAAGTTTTCAAAATTGTTCTAATGTAGTAGATTCTCGAAAAAAAAAAAAACATTATTCATCATGAATAATAGTAATGATAACAATAATGGTAATAATAATAATGACAATATAGAAAACTTCCAAAGGAAAATTATTTTTTTCTTTTCATTTAACCCTTTAAGAGTAATAAATATAATAAGTTTCCTCCAATTAATTTGCAGTAGTAACTCCAAAGTCTTTTCCTTAAAAATCCTTACCTTTTTTTTTCTCTTCGGCACAGTTACATGTTCATTCTCTTTTGACCAGAAGGTGACTCAGGGGTTTTGGCTGACGTTGGTCTAGCATGTCAGCTTCTCTTGAGTCCAACAGATGATGATGAACAATATCCCGGTGTATCAGTTATTCAGTCAGTCAGTCAGTCTCCTTTTTTACCAGTACATCTTATCTGTGAAAGGAAACAGCATCAAATACAGAGTTCAAGCGCACTGCAAAAGATAAAATCTTTGCAAGAGAAATCTTGTTGTGATATATGTTTACTCTGACCCTTAATTGCCAAATAAGAATGATCAACTAGATTCAATATTAAATATAATTTTATGCAGGATTGAAGTTACACATAAGACACTTAACAGGTAAGATTATCGAAACTTATTTCCTTTTAATAAATATAATTTTGCCTTGACCAATTACTTAATATAAAAAATGGTTAGATAAAAGAGTTGTAGACAAGAGACTATATACAAAAAAGAGGAAGATGACTCTAAAGAAGACCAAAGTTAAGGAACGACTGCTCCTGGTACTTGCCGCCATCAATCCGAGATAAGCAATGTAGACCTTTCTGGGAGCTGCACCCTGATGTCAGATTCTGGTTCCAGAATGCAGATAATGTCTGCAAAGCCGTTAACAGAAACTTGCCCCTCCCACTCATGTGCTTGATGGATGCAGAGTGCCCATCCTCCAAAGTAAAAGCCTTAGATGAGGAGAGCCGCCATAGTGAGAGTGAGTAAATCATTAACACAGTTCCGTGAGGCCTTGTTTGGAGCTTCCCTTGTCGGTCCTGTCCTCTGAAGCCCTGGGTAAGGTGTAGCTCAGGACTTTGCGAGGAAGGACTAGCTGATGCAAGCATTAAAAGGAGAATATAAAAACATACAAAAAATATACTTCGGAAAACAAAACTATTAACAACCTCTTGCTTAAGGATCAATGCTAAATTGATTAAATAAATACAATACCTTTATATTATTATATATAGTTACCTTCAGCTATCGTTACCTAAAAATGATAATGAATTGTCTGAAAACCAAGAAACAATGTTTACTTGTCCTTGTGAAAAGTAACTAATTAAAGACATAACCGAAAAAGAACCACAAACTGCAATTTTTGTAGATATTTGGTCATAATTACTCCTGTGTTCCTCCCTACCATTCTTCCTGTCTGTCTGTATGAGAAGAAGAGAGAATCACCCAGTGTATTCTACCTTTGTCCATTTCATGCAGATATAGAAAATAAAATACTTTGAACAGAATCAAATTTGATATTGCTTAATGTGAAAAAAAGTACCAGAATGTGCAGATTTAAAAATCTGATTTTATAATTTTTTTTTAGATTTCTATTCAATAAGAATATAGGTAATGAATGTTAACGTTACTCTTCTCAATAAATGTATTTGAAATATTAACTCGAAATATTACTCTTTCTGTTCATTTCATTAGGAGTAGTAAAGAAAAAATAACTCAAAAATCTTAACCTAAAAATCCTACGTCATCTTATGTTTCTCTTTTCTAATGTCCTTCAGCTCTGTGTTCCTTCTCTTCTAATCAGATGTTGACTCAATGGGTCTGACAGACGCTGGTCTAACATATCAGCTTTTCTTAGGTTCAGCAGATGACGATTAACCATCTCACTGTGCACCAGTCAGTCAGTCAGTCAGTCAGTCAGTCAGTCAGTTAGTCTTTTGCTCTACCAGTTCATCTGATCTGCAATTGAAAATAGCATCAGTATATGAGGGCATTACAAAGATCAAGTGTTTTACTAAAGACGGAATCTCTGCAATAAACAGCTCTGTGTGAAGTTCCTTTACTTTGATCATGGAATGGAGAAATAAATTGATTAACAATAATGATATTATTATTGAGCAGCAAAACTTATCCATTTTGATATATAAGTTCATAAAAATAGATTTACTTCTGATATGTTCACTTCAATGTTACATATAATCATATACAGACATTCCACAAAGAACTCACCTGTCGGACTGGTAATGAGATATTTTTTTTTTTTTATTACCTGGTGTTGTCGCTTTGAAGGACTTTGTAAGGATATTATCTTTGTTCACCTCCCAGGAGAGAGAGAGAGAGAGAGAGAGAGAGAGAGAGAGAGGAGAGAGAGAGAGAGAGAGAGAGAGAGAGAGAGAGAGACTTTTTCCTGAAGAACTTTTGTTCTACAGACTTGAACTCTCTCAAATTTCTTGGAACAGTTTCGGTCCAGAACTTTTTTTTATTGCCTGGTGTTGGCGCTTTGAAGGACTTTGTAAGGATATCTTTGTTCACCTCCCAGAGAGAGAGAGAGAGAGAGAGAGAGAGAGAGAGAGAGAGAGAGAGAGAGAGAGAGACTTTTTCCTGAAGAACTTTTGTTCTACAGACTTGAACTCTCTCAAGTTTCTTGGAACAGTTTCGGTCCAAAACTTTTTTTTATTGCCTGGTGTTGTCGCTTTGAAGGACTTTGTAAGGATATTATCTTTGCTCTCCTCCCAGGAGAGAGAGAGAGAGAGAGAGAGAGAGAGAGAGAGAGAGAGAGAGAGAGAGAGAGAGACTTTTTCCTTAAGAGCTTTTGTTCTACGTACTTGAACATTTTCTTGGAACAGATTCCGTCCAGAACTTTGAGAAAATATTAGGGAAATATCATATGACATTATCAATGTAGATTAGTATAAAATGAATAAAAATTGAGAGGTGATGAAAACACAACTTTTGTCATTCACAGATTTATTTATGATGATCTCCACTATTACATATTACCTACCATCACCTCAACCATCTCCGTCAAGATCACTTAAATAGATTTTGTTTACATGAATAGATAATAGACAATGTTTAGAGTGAATCTTAGCACATTCAAGACTTGCAATATTTTGATAAGAATATGTCATTATATAAGTCATACACTACTTTGTTAATTAAAAATATTCATCATATTGAAGTGATTAAACAAATGAAAAGTTCTGAAAATATATATAAGAAAAGAGAACAAACAGTGGAATGAGCATAATAAAAGTTTCCAGAAACAATAGATATTTGTGAAAAGATATTGATTGTTCCCTGACAATTGAATATATATATATATATATATATATATATATATATATATATATATATATATATATATATATATATATGTATATATATATATATATATGTATATATATATATATATATATATATATATATATATATATATATATATATATATATACAGTATATATATATATATATATATATATATATATATATATATATATATATATATATATATATATATATATATATATATATATATATATATATATATATATATATATATACAGTATATATATATATATATATATATATATATATATATATATATATTACTATAAAAAAATGACCTTTATGATCTGAAAGTGATTTTTATAATGGAATCATTATAAAAAGTTAGTTAAACCTGAATCACTTATTGACAGATTATGAATTAGAATTCGGTGATTAACATTTTGAGACATTTGTTTCACAATTAAAGGATCAGATGATATTGAACTTCTTCTTCTGTTTAGTTGTCGCCTCAGGGATCGTCATCATTTTCTCTCTATTAGAGGTAACTAAGGAACATCTGTGCATCAGTCCTCCTACCGAGCGAAGAAGAAAACACTATTAGGAAATAGACTTTGGTTTTGTGCAATGACTCAGCAAAAAAGCTAACGAAAAATAGCATAGGAGATGATAAGAAAATCTTTATTCTAAAGAGAAATAAATAATAATGATAGTGAAAGAAAGGAGGAAGATGAATATGACGAGAATTGAAGGAAGTGAGAAAAGAATTGGAGGGAACCATAAATACTGATATTCAAACAAACATAATCAGATATTCTAATGAATGATAATGAGCAGAATAATAAGAAAAAGTAAAGAAAATAATGAGGTGGAAATTTCTCTACACATCAACACCTCTCTATCATCCACACAACGACATTCTCTGGAAATGTCTCTGATTCGATTAATGAAGATACAAAGGAATATCAAGTGATCGAATGAGGAAAAGAAAAAAATCTATTAAGAAACGATCATAGTCCAAAGCCGAAAGAAAAATAGTTTTGAAACTTGGCTTACAATGAATATAGATTAGTTATCACCTGCTGAAAGGTTTAGAACGTAGAGAGAGAGAGAGAGAGAGAGAGAGAGAGAGAGAGAGAGAGAGAGAGAGAGAGAGAGAGAGAGAGAGAGAATGGCTAAATAGCGTGATGATCATTAACAATTAGATTTTTGATATAAAGAATTACCCGATTTTATAGAATAAATCAGTTTTTTAGGCTCGTGGTCTGCTTAAAGAGAGAGAGAGAGAGAGAGAGAGAGAGAGAGAGAGAGAGAGAGAGAGAGAGAGATGCTGCCTATATACAGTGAAGACCATGAAAAAAAAGACTTAAGGTATAGAAATTTACCAGACCTTATTATATATATATATTACTTTTTAGGCCTATGGTCTGCTGAAAGGCTTAAGGCAAATGTTAACAGAGAGAGAGAGAGAGAGAGAGAGAGAGAGAGAGAGAGAGAGATGGGGGGGGGGAGAGATAAAAATCGTACAATACAGATGAAGAAGGAGAAGAAAAAGAAGAAGCAAACTCACCATCTAACACCCAATCTACATCCGGTGAATTTCTTTGCCTTAAGATCCATCTCTCTACGTAAGACTTGGTTACCTGGTCGTTCATCTTCTGTGAAATAGATGAAGTCTTCCACCCTGACTCCCTTCAAGGAGTTCACCATTGGGAGGAGGAAATCCCGAGGACTCCTCCTCTTCTTGGAACACCGAGGAAAGTATATTGAAGAGAAGGATCTGTTGGGAAGAAAAAGAAGGAAAAGAAGAAAAATCGGATGAAATGAAAGGAAAGGAAAAGGAGAAGAAAGGAAATGATGTCAACCATATTTTTAATTATTGTTTTATTGACATCTTGTTTTGTTAAGATGAACACGAGCCTTCAGACACACACACACACACACACACACACACGCACCTTCACGTACACAGTATTGCAATTAATTTTCAATGATCCCAAATAGGATATGAATTGAAAATTAAAATAAACTTTTAAGTAACTTTTGAAAAGTGTACAAATTGATAAACTTATTTCTATTTCTATAATAGTTAATAATTGAATATTTCTATTAATAGGCCTATGAGATTTTTCTTTCTCTGATGTCGATTTAAAGTCTTATTTCAAATAAATTTTTCTGTTCAAAAAATTAATATAATAATTATATCTCTCTCTCTCTCTCTCTCTCTCTCTCTCTCTCTCTCTCTCTCTCTCTCTCTCTCTCTCTCTCTCTCTTATGGAATGATGTCTCCGCACCTCATTGCATCCTGTGGTTGCAATGCCCGAAGGATGTCCCCAACCTTCTCGATGTCTTCTTCCTGGACATCGCTGACCAAGACATCGATATTTGGATCCCTCATCAAGAAAGAAATTGGGTGACTGACGCTGCTGACATCCTTGACACTAAAGTGAATCCCTGAAAAAGGAGAAGGTTTAAAAGAAGAAGAAGAAGAAAAAAAAAAAACAACAACAACAACATTGAGGAAAATTAAAATCACAACCAAACATTTTCTATCTGTTTCTTTCGTAAGATTTTAATGGAAAAGACCAAATGGGAATAATGATAACTGAAACAACGAATTTAGAGACGAAATTACTAAAGTTAGAAGCTATGGGTTTGCGTTGATGTGTGTGTGAGTTAATCTGTGTGCGTGCGTGAGTCAATGTGTGTGTGCGTGCGTGAGTCAATATCCTTGTGTGCGTTAGTTAATGTGTGTGTGAGTCAATGTGTGTGCACGCGAGCATTGTAGCTTCTATTGGCTTAAGAGGATAACATCAGTCTCTTCATGAAATTCTCGCATTGAGCACTGTATAAAGAAACTCAGCCAATAACAACTCAGCTTCATTGGACTATCACAATATTATTGGTCGAGATAATACTTTTCACGTCCCTTTCGGTGATTGGTTCTTGAGATCAGATAACTCCGCCCACATTTTTGTAGAGAACCAATCAGCGCAGAAAGGAGGCGGAGTCAGGAGTAGCCTTGAGTGACTATCACTGTTCCCGATTCTAGTGTCTTCTTCATTACCGTCGTGATCATTACTATTCATTACTGTCACCATCATTAATATCATTATTTGTGAAATCAATAGTGACTATAGTGATGTAGTAATGTCACCTTTAAACTGAATCATTTCCTTTAAATTTAAGAAAAATAAAAGAAAACTTAGCATCGAAAACTTTTAAATTACTTCAGATCAGATGAAAACAATATTGTCCTATTTAATAAAAATAAAAATTCATTGAGCCTCGAATATAATGTTCTAAATTTATACAGTAATGATGATAATAATAATGATAGTTACAATAATAGAAATAAATGATTATAACAATATTAACTGAACGAATGACAAGAATAGGATAAGGGGAAGAAGGCGAGGTATTATAAAGTCCCTCAGAGGAAAGGAAGACAGAAAATCTGTCATCCTTTATTTATAACTCACCTAAAAATTTAATCTCTTTTGTTTCTTGCAAAGATCGACAGAAGGCGTCGAGGCTGACTTGGTCCGGAATCCCAACTCTCAGTTCCTTCACATTTGGAGGGATTTGAAACGTTGGGTTCCAGATGCCTTTGTAAATCTCACAACTGTTCCAAAGAGAAGAAAAGAAAGAAATAATTATTAGATTCGATCGGGAATTTTATTAAGTGGAATGATGATGATGATTAAGATGATTAAGGAGACGATGACGATGATAATGATGATGATGATGATGATGATAAGAATGAAAAGTAAAAAGGAATAATTTGGTGGAATATTGAAATTTATATCATCTAAAAATGAGAAGGAGAGTAAATTTGTGACTTTTGTATTTTACTTAATTATAATAAATCTAATGATGATCGTGATGATGAAGATGATGATGATGATGAAGATGATGATGATGATGATGATGATACTAGTAACATAAAGGACATAGAGACTATGAGACTATGAGACTCAAGTTGAGGATTGTGGCAAAGTCTGTAGCTTAATTATTCATGCCTGTCTTCATTTCTCTTTAAAACTACGCTTAACATACATACACACACACACACACACACACACACACACACATATATATATATATATATATATATATATATATATATATATATATATATATATATATATATATATATATATATATGTGTGTGTGTGTGTGTATATATATATATATATATATATATATATATATATATATATATATATATATATATATATATATATATATATATATATATATGTGTGTGTGTGTGTGTGTGTGTGTGTGTTTGTGTTTTTATGTATCACTATCTTTTTCATAAAAATATTTGATGATATTAGTTAAGAAGTAGGCTGATATTCAGAATAACTGTCAGAAAAGCAAAGGAAAAGGCAAGACTTACTCTTCGCTGAGCAGACTTTTGATTGACTCTGTTTCCTCTGCGTTAATAGACGTAAATTCTCTAAAGCTGCGATGAAGCCATATTCCTCTTGGGTAAACCTGGTGTCGCAAGAGATGTTTGGTTAGTACCTCGAAGCCGGAGATACTTTCTTCGAGGTTTATAGAAATTCTAATTTCTTCTCTGTTTTGGAGAGGAGGATCAGTGGCTGCAAGGAGGGCGATGTAAGACTCGAATGATGAGTCAGTGATTCTAGTGTTGTTATCAATCAAGCGAAACCTCTGCGCTATCCAGCGTGAGAGTTCGTCATTGCACTTTATGTTGTGCATGACTTTCAGGAAGGAGTCTTTGTCCTTCAATCCTGACTTCTCCAGGAGTTCCAGGGTCTCAATCTTGGTTGCCAGTGGCACCTCCACTCCCCCCACGTGGAAAATGCTTAGTGTCTGGATAAGTAGGTTTTGATACTTCTCCAGAGAGTCAGGGAGAGAGCCCCCGTGCAGCTCTTTCACAAAGTCTGTCACTGATGTAGTTTTCGTTGACTTAAGAAGAGCAAGCGTTTTTAATTGGATTTGTAATGGGATGCTGGTTTGAGATAATTCATCACTCCACTTCTGTATTGCCAATGGATCCACATCTGGGTTGGTCATTTGTTTATAGATGTTGTAACCTCCCAGGAACTCCATGAAACCCTTATGAGGGAAAGTGTAATAGGAGTTGTTGAAGGAGGTGACTTTCTTTAGGAAGGCTCCAGCCAGCTCTTCTATTGGTAATCCCAAACGGAGACATAGATCAGTCAATCTTTGATAGACCGAATCGGGAAGATTTATAAAATCATCTTTCAATCCTTTGAGAGATTCCAAAGAGAGTTCCTCCAGAAATATAGCTATTTTGTGTCGCAAGACACTTAATTCTAAGTCACACGTAGATGGGTTCCTCTGCAAACGCTCCTCTAATTTGGAGATGATTAGAAGGAAAATCTGCCAGTAGAGCTCAGCCTCAGTTGTGATTCTGTTTACATCATCTGGTTTGAACATCCAAAGAATTGTCAGGAGACAGAGATTATAGGCAACTTCCCACACTATGCTCATTTTGTGTTCAGTTCTCCTAAGGAATTCTAATAGTTTATCTAGCTCTTGTAAAACTGGGGAATCTTTGGGTAGACTCAAGAAGTATTTGGTTACAAACTCTTCTCTTTTGTTGGCTTTAATTCCTATAAGCCGAAGATGAACAGCATTCAAAGCTCTGGACTGGAGATGAGCATTCAGTTTCTCTTCAGCTTCAGGTCTGGTCGTAACAATAACAGTTAATTGGCTGTAGAGTTTGTTTAAAGAAAGAATATGGTTGAAAAGGCCAGATGAACTCTTATTGACCTCATCGTAGCCATCCAAGATGACCAGAGTTTTTTGTCCTAAGACAGCTTTAACAAGGTCTCCATCCTTGAATGAGTGATGAACTTCTTCTCCCAAAGAGCATTCAATAAGCCTATCAAATGTATTAACAATATCTCTTAATTCTGCATAAAAGAGCAGATGAAAGGAGCTGAGGCCTTTGATGGAGGGTCTTTGGTTGGCCCAATCAGATGTTATCTTTTTCACTAGAGTGCTCTTGCCCATTCCTGCATGTCCTTTGAGCAAAATAAAACTTCCAGCGTCAGAACCCGAGGCTACATCTATTATGTCCTCCAGTAAAACTTCCTCATTCTTTCCATCCTGATTCAGTTCTATTTCTGTGAATATTTCATTCACTGGCAACTGCCTTCCATCTCCTTTCACTATTAAGGACAGTGGATTTATGGTTGTATTTCGATTCAAGACATCTTTCAAGAATGGAACACCTCTATTCCTTATCAATGCTATCTGTTCAGAGAAGAACAATTCCTTCTTGTACTCATCAAGGGTCTTTGGCGAAATGTCTGCATCTCTTATTTCATTGAGCTTTTTGTTGAAATTAGCAACATTTGCATCAATCTCTGTCTGGCTGACATGTGAACATATTTTGCCAACACTGCAAAGTGCTCTCTCCATTAGTGTACGGATTTCTTCAATTTTGTCAAAGAAATCTTTTTGATTTAGATTGAGGTCTTCATGAGCTATAGAGTTTCTTATGTCTTTTAAACATGTGATAAGACATTCTGGCTCTTTACCGTTTGCTGATGACCAAGCAGTGTCATCTTTTCCAGCAAAGACTCCTTTACAATGTTTCAAAAGGAGACAAATAAGGGTTATATCCCACTTAGCAACATCTGTAGGATACTTTTGCAACGTCTTAAGCTGATCTGGATAGAGCTTCCTCTTTAGTTTATTTATCTCTACATTTCTGTTCTCTGGGCAAGTTAAGAATTTTATTTTCTGTTCCCAATCTGTTCCCCAGATGAGAAACAGCCTCAACAAGGGACTTATAACCTCATCGGAGATCTTCCATAGTCTGATCTTATACCGGTCAAATTCATTGAATACAGGAGTCATCCTGTAATGAAGTAAAAAAAAAAAAAAAATAGAATGATTAGGTATGTAATAAATTGTAATTAAAAATGTGAATAGAATTTCAATTAATTTTCCCTGCTTTTTGAAAAAGCTAAATTTCTTCTTCAAATTTTTTTTCCTCTTATAAAATATCAAAGGTTACAAAAACATGAATACACACACACACACGAACACACACACACACACACACACACACACACACACATATATATATATATATATATATATATATATATATATATATATATATATATATATATATATGTATATATATATATATATATATATATATATATATATATATATATATATATATATATATATATATATATATCATATATATACGTATTCATATATACAGTATATATATATCAAAAGAAATCGAGCAAAACAAAAAAACAGTGCACTTCAACCTCCCTTTAGGGTTACAGTTCTCTTGCTTGAGGGTACACTCGGGCACACTATTCTATTTAGATTATCATTAATTATAATTTTTTAGGTTGAACAGGGCACTAGCCACCAGTTGAGATACTACCACTAGAAAGTTATGGGGTTTTTTGATTGGCCAGACAGTACTACATTGGATCCTTATCTCTGGTTACGGTTCATTTTCCGTTTGCCTACACACACGCACACTCAGTAGTTTGGCCTATTCTTTAAACATTTTCCTCTGTTTTCATACACCGGAGAACACTTAGATTACCAAACAATTCTTCTTACTTCACTGTAATAGTTCAGTGGAAACTTTTCTCTTTTTAAGGTTAGAAGAGAATCTTTTGCTATGGTAAGAATCTCCTCTAGGACAAGACCACTCCAATATCATACCATTGCTTTCTAATCATGGGTAGTGCCATAGACTCTGTACCATGGTATTCCACTGTCTTTTTGGTTAGAGTTCTCTTGCTTGATGGTACACTTGGGCACACTATTCTATGTTATTTCTTTTCCTCTTGGTTTGTTTAAGTATTTTATAGTTTATATAGGAGATATTTATTTTAGTCTTGTTGCTCTTCTTAAAAAAAAATTTTTCTTTCTTCACTGAGCTATTTCCCCTGTTGGAGCCCCTGGGCTTATAACACCTGCTTTTCCAACTAGGGTTGTAGCTTAGCAAGTAATAATAACAATAATAATGATAACATATATATATATATATATATATATATATATATATATATATATATATATATATATATATATATATATATATATATTATACGGTAACGGCTCCTAGGTCTGGGCACCAAAAATAGATTGTATGATTATGGCTCCCTGGTCTGGGAACCAAAATATATGTTATACTATGGGTAGTGACTGGGAACCAAATATATAATGTTCTATATATCACGACTGACCAGTTGATCAACCTCTCGAATTCGAAACTCACTTGTTTGCATTTACATTAAAACTGTTACATTATAAAATATGATTACATAACCTCCGAAATAGTTAAATAATTCCCAGGAAGCAATATATAAATCTCTGAATATCCAAAGATTTCTTAAGTACACTTAAAAGAAAATTTGGTAATTATTATTATGAATATTCAGATAGGTCTAACTTCAGTTCATAATTGGATGTGAGGAATACAATTACAAACAATGGTGAAAGTAATAATACAATCTTTATAAAAATAAATTGGTTCTGTATAAATTACAAGACTTCGAAAGAATTCACAATAAGCAAATAAATCAGTCGAAATATCAAGTCACAACAAAATTGAGATTAAAACTAAAATGTCACTATCTGAAAATTATATATTTTCTTGACATGAAAATGTTAAATCTGAATATACCTTTGACTAAGAAAGAGAAATAACACTTATGAAAATTATAGTCACCTGTTTCACTTAACGTTAAATCTGAATACAATATTTAAGTTTGACACCTAACGAAAAATATATAACCAGTCCACAGTAAAAATACCTAACCTTTCTACAGGCCCGTTTACAAAAATTCTCTGAGAATTTTTATAAGTACTCACTATGATTATAAGTACTAGTGAAACCAAAACATTGAATTTTCACTGAACACTTTTAAATTAATACACTGAGCTGCGTGCGAGAGCGAGAGAGGGGATGATGGCTGTCTTAAGGCTAGGAATATCTATTTATATATCTATCCCTGGGGGTTGCCTTTATATATAAAACTTAGGCACTTCCAGAAACTTCCCGAAGAACTGGGAAGCGTTGGGGAATGAGCAAAGGTGTCAAAACTACCAAGTATTGTCCTCTCGAACTCTTACTCACAAAAAAGGAAACAAAACCTGGGTTTCCTTTGGCAACTATCACACATAGTGAGGTGACTCTCTGTCAGCTCAGCTAGTTCCACCCACCCTTTGTCCCTGAATTATAAAAAAAAAGATAACATCCTATCACTGGGTTTTTCGGGAAATTTCCAAAACACGTTGCTTATGGCGTATTATCTAACAAACATGATGCAATACTTCATAAAAATATAGAAGAACATTACCTAAGCACTTGTCCATATTCCATATGTTCACATAACACTCTTAAACCGTTTACGTAAGACTTTGTAAAAAAAAAAATCGAAATAAAAAGTTAATTCCTAAACATATCATTAATTTACATCTACCTTGGATTTTTCCCTCTAGTTACAGCTCATTTTACCTTTGCCTACACATACACCAGACAGTTCGGCTTATTCTTTACATACTTTTCTCTGTCCTCATACACCTGACAACACTGAGATTTCATAAATGTTAAAAATTCCCCTTCACCTAAGGGGTTAGTGCACTATAATTTTTCAGTGGCCACTTTCTTCTAAGTAAGGAGAGAGGAGACTCTTTAGCTATGGTAAGGAGTTCTTCAAGGAAAAGGACACTCCAAAATCAAACCATTGTTTTCTAGTCTTGGGTAGTGCCATTGCCTCTGTACCATGATCTTCCATTGTCTTTAGTTAGAGTTCTCTTGCTCCGGGGTACACTCGAACACACTATTCTATCTTTTTGCTCTTCTTCATGTTTTGTTAAAGTTTGTTTTAGTATAAATAGGAGATATCTATTTTAATGTTATTTTATTTCAAATATTTTATTTTTCCTTGTTTCCTTTCTTCACTGGGCTATTTTCCCTTTAGGAGCCCCTTGGCTTATAGCATCCTGCTTTCCAATTAGGGTTGTATCTTAGAAAATAAAAATGATAATAATATTAATGATAATAATAAAAATAATAATAAAAAAAAATAATAATAATAATAATAATAAAAATAATAAAATTACTAACTTGAATGAAGTATATAATGAAATTTTTGACGATAGTCTTACCTAATTAACATAATAGACTTACGTCTATACGAGGGCTAACCTCTTTTCAATGTAATAATGAAATATAAAGTAAATCATTGCTAAACTACTCTATTTTCCCTACACTAATCAAACCTCATAAGATCATATATATATATATATATATATATATATATATATATATATATATATATATATATATATATACATAAACTCTCAAAGAAATTATATAAAGTAGCTGATAAACCTACGAGTTTAGCTCACAAAAAAATAAGCAAAAGTTAATATATTTCAATCTTTTCTTTAAATCTCCCTAGGTCAGGCACAAAAATTTACACATTAACAGAACTCACCACAACACAATGAAGTTAAAATTCCTGGCAAAGTTGCACCAATATTTCAACACACGACACATAACATATGTTGGGCACACAATCACTCTAGAGAGGAGACTCTCGAGGAACTTGAGAGAAAAGATACTGACTCCTTCACAGGATAGGCTGATCATCTTCTGCCCTACGCATACCTGGGAAACAAGTATATTGACCTAGTATTTTCTAGATTGTTCTAAATAGATAATTCCCGTGGCTTGTGTCAGGTGCCTAGTGACGGCAAAGTTACTACCTAGTTAAAAATTCAGGGGGACGAACCTTGATTTCAAGGCAAGTTTCTCACTCAACAGCTCCGCCCACCTACTGTTCTCGGAAGTGAAATAACGATAAAAACTTACAGTGGGTTTTTTGAGAACCTTCCAAATCACATGGCAAATATAAGAATTGATTATTTTCTCACAAACATGACACAATACCTCAATAGAAAAACTACACAAGACCTCATTCATACCTCTTAGGGTCATATAACACTCTTAATCAAATTATGTGAGACTTGGTAATGAAAAAAAATACGTGATATAAAAAGATAATTCTTAAAAATAGAGTAAATTTACTTATACTGACATGATTGACGACTACAGTGATATAAACGACGAAATTCTTACGTAATTTAAATACCAAACTTATTCCTTCATGAGAGAATTCACCTTATGAGTTGGCTATTGACCTCTTGAATACTCAAAGGAAATGAATAAAATACATGAATAAATTATTTATTCTACGCTAGACCAGCTTCGTAAAATAGCTCTTCTCATAAAAGATTTCTATTCCAGGCCTGAATCTATCGATTACACCCGAGATAAACAATCTGCAACCACGTTATTTTTACTCGATATATGCTTCACATTAATACCATACTAGTTAATCCTTTATTATTTTTCATCTTCATGAAGAAAATTGAATGATTATGATCCGAATACCGAATACACAATAATCTCCTCACTCTGTTGTCGATTCACAGAAACCTTAAACTTTTTTATCTCTGCGACTAACACTAGCAGTTCCTTTTCAACTGTCAAGTAGGCTGGCTGATGATTCTTCAGCTTTGACGACATAAAATAAAAAGGATGAAAAATTTCTTCCTCGTCTTCTTGCAATAAGACATTTCTGGTCCCATTATCCAACGCATTCGCTTGGATAAGGAATTACTTGTTGATATCAGGTGCTTGCAGTATCGGTTACAAAATTAATAAGGCCCTCATCTTGTAGAAGGATTCATGGCACTAGCTGGTCCATACAATTTTTTTCTTGGGGATAGTCATATCTATCAAAGGGGCTACTATAGCCGAAAATGTCGGGCAGAAACGTCGGTAGAATCCTGCCATCCCTAAAATATGTTTTAATTGCTTCCTGATGGGGGGTGATGCTTTCCAAATTCTTTCGACATTAGAGGCTACCGGATTGATTAGTCTTCTTCCTATTTCCAATCCCAAGTACCAAACTGTCTCCTTTCCAAATTCACTCTTCTCCAGGTTAATGGGCAAGTGTGCTTCTCAGAGCTTTTTAAATACCTTCTTCAGGATTCAGAGATGTTCTTCCTAGGTTGATGAATATACTACAATATCGTCGAGATATATGCCTGTTCCTTCTTTCAATACTAGAAGGTTATCCTTTACTCGTTGAAAAGCAGCGGGGCTGTTCATTAGGCCAAAAGGCATGACGGTGTATATATATATTCCAAATAGGGTTATAAAGGCTGATAACAATTTTGCATTTTCGTCCAAAGGAATTTGATAATAGCCTTTTAACAAGTCAATCTTGGAGACGAAACTTGCTTGTCCTTATTGTTGAGTAGGTGGTCAATGAGCAGCAGAGGAAAATTATTGGCCACACTGGTCAAAATAAACTTTCGGTAGTTTGTACACATCCTAAAAATAAGTCCAGTTTTTCACTAACAAGCTTGGAGAACTGTAAGGTCTAGAACTTTGTTCGGCTAATCTGTTTTGTAACAAATAGTCCACTTCCTTTCTCATGGACTCTCAGTGATACGGCGATAGTCAATACTCACATTCTTTAAATGGTCCTTTTATTTTTTTGAGGTGTATCTCATGCTTCGTCAAGTTGGTTAATTTTACGATGTACGAGACAATTTTTTGGAAACTTCTGATTAATCGGCTTAATTCCTCTTGTTACTCCTGATTCAAATGAAATAGTTTCTCTTCCAGGTTCTGAATGATAGAAGAATTACTCACATTACTTATGGCCCCTAACTTACATCCGTCGTAGTCTTCCGTGGACGGTATTGTTTTTGCCATACACACTTCCAAAGCCTCAGTCTCGTTTTCGCTTAGGTGGCGTTTCAGTCGGCAAACATGTACTTTCCTTTGTCTTTTCCTACTTCCTGGGATTCCTGTAACGTAGGTTAGGTCATTGATCGTCCCCAAAATCTTTAATGGTTCTTGGAACTTGTTGATGGGTGGGAATCTCCTTATCGGCAAGAATATCAATACCTGTTGTCCTACTGAAAACTGTCTGTCATTCTTGTCATATGAAACCTTTTCTGCACTTTCTCTTGACTCGTTATAAGGTTTTCTAGGAAGACTTTCCTTCTCTCGCCAATCCTTGTCCTCAAATTCTTAACATATTCTACATACGTTTCCTGTCCGTCTTTCCATTTTTCTGCTAACATTTTAATCAGTCATCATACTTCTCATCCAAATACCATTCCATTTTAGGTCCATCCCATTCTTTCTTGATAAGCGTTATGTTCATCAAATAACATCTACGGTATTCCGATATCCCATTTATTCCCCGTTTCGTTGCAGAACTTTGTTAACAAACTTTTCTAAGTTTGATGAAACATCTCTTTTGCACCTCTGGTCTCCAGATGATATGTAGTTTATAGTTGTTGATTCACATCCAACAGTTTCACTGTCCTGAAATAATTTTGACGTTAAATTAGTTCCTCAGTCACTTTGAATTATTTCTGGAATACTAGACTTAGTGAAAAAATCTAGTATCTTCTCAGAGATTTTTTGGGGACTGATGTTCCGAGCGGGTATGGCTTCAGGGTATCTTGTCACTGGACACATCAGGGTTTTCATATATTCTTGACCTTTTCTCGTCCTTGGTAAAGTTCCCACAATGTTGATTATTACCTTGCTGAAGGGTTCTCCTCCCATTTCTATCGGGAGTAAAAAAGCCTTCTTAATGTACTCGTTTAGCTTTCCAGCCATCTGATATACGAGACAAGCATGTAAAAATTTGCTTACGTCCTTATGCGCGCCAGGCCAGAAAAAGTGTTTCATAATTATCTCCTTCATCTTCCTTATCGCTATAATGTATGTTCCGTTTCGTGCACTATGGCGATCACCTGTCTACTCAACGGTGTCGGAATCAATATCTGATGGTATATCGCCCATTCAGCATTCTCAGGGATTTTGGCGAGTCTATGCTTCCTCATAAGCAAACCATCCTTAAGATAATAACAGGTCAGAGACTGCCGTGTCTCCGTCTCATCCACCACACAGAAAAATAACTCTATTAACGTTGCATCTTTTCATTCCAGTCCTATTAACCTTTTACTCCTAACTTTTCCTACTTCTAACTCTGAGTTTTCTATTTCCTCCAGGTCCATATCTTCTTTGTCTTCTTGTCTACTCGTAAGTCGTTCCTTTTCTCTTGATGTTACTCGGGAGTTTTCCTCTTGCACACCTTCAAGGGAACCATCCTTTTGGAAAAAAATTCCTCAAAGTTCATTTCTCCTTCGATTTCTTTGCCTTTTTCATCAGGTACTTTCTTCGTCATAATCCTTGTTGTTACAAAACAAGGAAACAGATACGGGTAGTCCTTCTCGAGTTCATTCATAGGAGTATACTCAAATGGTTTCTCCGTTATAGTGGGAGAAGGCAAAAACGGTGCTCCACCAACCTCATTACCAAGCAGGACTTCTACTCCTTCGACGGCCAAATAATCCTTTACCGCAAAATCAAAATTACCTGTCACCAACTCACATGACAGTTTCAAATGGCAAAAAGGGGTAACTTCTTATTTTCCTATTCCCTTCAAAATAACCGAGTGTCCTGTGAGAGACTGCACCACCAACGTCTGTACTCCTTGTCTCACCTTACTATGGTTGCAACTCGTGTCGCGCAATATTGGACCGGGGTTCACTCACCCCAGTCTATTGCTGCTAACATACCTTCATAAATATATGATTTAAAGGTATCCACGCTCTTTGGGTTTGTCCTTTTCATCGTGCAAATGTAGCTGGGTTTATTTTCGTCTTCACCCTGTCCTCTCTTGTCACACTTACAGCAGACAATATCAACCTTCTGCTAGTCTTTAACAATAATTGAAGGAGGACGATACGACAATTGTTGCTGTGGTACTATCACATTCTGTAAAGGAACAATATCAATGCTACTTCCGTAATAAATTTTGAACGTGTTCACTTCATTTCTGAAGAAGGTTTACGACTGATAATATAATCTTCGCTCAGCTAAGCGGCTTGATCAAGTCTCCTCACCTCCTTCTCTCAAGTACGTTTGAATATGTTTAGGAATTCCTCGTAGATATTGTTCTAGTACTATCAATTCTTCTAAATCAGCCATGTACCTCCCTTTAGCTGCCTCTGTCCATCTATTAAAACATTGTTGTATCTTATAAACGTAATTAAGGAAAGTAATCTTCTCGTCATTCCTCAAACTTCGGGACCTTTCATAATAATATTCAGAGGTCATATGATGCACTTATAGTATGTTCCTCTCCACTTCTTGATACTCCTTCCTCTGCTCCTGACTTAAGGATAGATAAGGACTGCGACCTTTCCAAAAGAGTACACTTTGCAATAACTCATACCATTTATCTTCGGGCCATTGCATCGTCGATGTAACCATTTCAAAATGATTGAAAAATTTGTCAGGAGCCTCTTCTGTGAGCTTTGGAATTAACATCTGCGTGTTCATCACAGTAAACACGGTATAGTGCTTAATAGGTTTCCCCTCTGTCTGCATTGCAGACTCTGCACTCGCATTCAACAGTTCCAATTCTCTTGTGTGTCATGCAAATTCTCTTGTCTCTTCCCTCTCTTTTTCTTCTCGTTCTCTGTCTCTTTTTTTGTATTTTCTCTCTTTTTCTTCTATTTTCATCCCATGTCTTCAGACTTCTCTGGCTTCTTCTCTTTTTCCTTCTTCTCATTCATGCTTCCATTTCCCTTGCATGTTGTGCTACTACTTTCTCTTCTGCCATCATCTTTAACTTAATCAAATTCTACTTCGCTGAAATTTGTCAAATCTCAGTCTCTGCTTCCCTATCTGTTTCAATCTTTCAGTTTGTGGTAGACTGGTCATTGCTTTGCTACACAGTCTTCTTCAGCCTCCTCCAACAGTTCATGAACTGCTACAATATCTTCTACAGACAATTTCCCCGAGTTTATCAACGCATCTAAAGCTAGACACTTGATTTGGTCTTTAATCATCCCAATCATTGCAAGACCATCCTATGCCCTTGGAATGGAGAGCCAATGAAATTTAGTTACATTAGCTTCTGACAATTCCTGAACCTTCAAGTTTTTCAAAAAACTCTTAGATATTGAACTGATCAATCTTGTATTTTACAATATCTAATACCTCTCCAAAACTGTCCTAACAATACACAAAATCCTATCAACACGAAATTGTTCAAACCTTTAACAAAAACACAGCCCTGTAATAACCAATACTTTAAGCAATCACTCGATCTCAGAAATCTGGCAACCAGAAATCTATCATATTATGATCCTGTGGTCTGGAAACCAGAATATAATAATACATATATTTTGGCTGGCAAACTACACCTCCTATCGAGATCGAAGCTCACATTTTTTTTTAATCAGTTTATTTTTAAAATATTAATACCCAAACTTTGAGACAATTATATAACCCCAAAAAGCAAAATATAAAAACACTGAATGTCCAATGGTCTCTTAAGTACACAGTAAAAAAGCCGGTAATTATTATTAAGAACTATTCAAACAACCTCTTACTTCAATTCTTCATTTCTTTAACTGGAATACGAGAGAGTACTGTAACAAACACTGGTGATTTTACCCCCCAAAAAGGGGGAAAAAGTATCCTTTTTAAAAACTACAACACTTTGAAAGAATTTACTTAAAAAAACTCACTCTAAATATTAGGATTGAGCAATATTTAGAATAAGACAAAAGAAATGTTACAATGAGAATTATATAATCACTTGACTTGAAATATTATATATGCATAAAGCCTTAGAAAAAGTTAAAAAAAAAATAAATACATATGAAAAGTATATAATTACCTGTTTCACTTGAAATTAGATTTTACAACATTTCACCATGATACTTAATGAAAATAGATAACCTTTAACACTCTAAGGATTAAACTCTCAAAAAAAAAATACATAAAGCAGCAGATAAACTTACAATTTAGCTCAAACGAAGTTACACCAAATTATATATTCTTCACATTTTTATATGAATCATTATGGGCCAGTTGCAATGTTTTACACAATTCCTGCACTAACCACAAGACAATAAATTCAAAATTAGAATTTTATTTTAGGATTTTATCCACCGTAGACAATGACGTAATTTTTTTTTTTATAACAGTAGACAAAAGGTGAATTTCTTGGCTTTTAAGATTGCCTTCACTATTCGTTGCTCATCAGATTATGTAGCTTTGTGGTCTATTTACACCAATATTTAGGCTACCACTACCTTAATGGGTTAATGTGTAGCAGTTTTACATATATAATTAGAAGTTGCTCCTTATTTTGAACTAAGTTTTCTTTGGGTGGCTAGACTCGAAATATATGCTTGGAATTTTCATCGAGGAAAATGTCTTTATTTGATGTTCTTTTTATGAATAAATGGGTAAACATATACATCCAGTCATAACAACTTTTTCTAATAAAACCTTATGTTTTTCCTGTAATGAATAACATACTTTGTTGAGATTTGACGTTCATTTCAGAGATTAATCAACTATTTCGGCGCCCACCTTGTCAAGAGACTACTATGAGATTCAGGGCCTCTGTAACACGGTTTTTTGGACTTTGCTCCTTATCAAAGCATCGGATGTAGCTGAAAGTTGACATATGTATATTTTACAACCACACACAAATTTTGTCAGCATTATCAATAACCTAAACACAATAGTTTTAATTTTTATAGAGTAAAAATGATCTAGCCGACGCCATGGCCAGTGATAACGAGCCAAGAGTCGAAAACATTCACTACGTAAGCAATGTAAACACCTTTTGACCAAATTTTGCCCCGCCCATCCACCAGACACTCATTCAACTTCTTCCATCGGCTCTGAAACCCATAATAGTCAAGAATGGCTAACAGGATTTGGAATTGCCCCCGTGGTTGCAAAACTGCATTTGTCTTACGACTTGCAACTTTATACAGTCAAGAGAAAGCCCGTGGCCATATTTACTATAGCCTGAATAGGTAATTATTCAGTTTCTAGTTTAAATCCAATGTTTATAGTCTGATTTGTATTTACCGTAACAGGATTATAATACTTGTAATGTCATTCAGGCTTTTGAACTTTTCTATTAACTATTCACTATGCCACCAAAAGAGAGAGAAAGAGAGGGATTGTATGTAAACAGTCTTTATATAACTATTTTTGTTAAAATAAGATTTTTGTGCTAAAATCTCCATCAGACCAACCGTGTTAGCTATGTTTTGGGCATGACTGCATTTTATAAATAAATCCTGAATAGTTTTAGGAGTTTTATTTGTACATCTAATGGGAATTTATAGAAGTGAAGTGAACATAATTCATTTATCCTTTAAAATAATTACTACATGTAGCAAAACAAATAGTAGTAAAGATGATAATGCAATGAAGGAATGATACCATACTTTATCTTTAGCTTCAACATAGGCAATAACATACCCAGTTGCCATAATTTGTCAGCTTAATGAAATAACCTATCATCTAAAGTTAAACTTAATTTCTGAGGAGGCCATGGCTTATTGCACAGTGAAAGAATATGACAAAGACTTTATGAATGGCGGAACGATACATAAATGTGGGTGGGGTATTTGTGCTAGCGTAGTAATACTACTATACTGTAGCAGAAGTGCCGTAACAGTACTATACATGAATTAAACGTTTAGGCCAACTGCTGGGATCCTTGAGGATCATTTACCACTTCTTACAACTACTCGAAAAATTAGTTTTTATAGCCAGAATTTAAATTTTCTGATCCAACAGTGCCCCTGATAGCCTTCAGTGTTATCCTAAATTACAACGAGGCCAAAGTGGGTGGAGCCTCGTGAAGTCATCATTCTGACGATAATTACTAGTGAAGGTTTAAAGCCAAAATATGGTACCAGTTATTTATTTCTTTTTTTCTTTTTTACAGTAAATACGTAGGTAGCTAGACGATAAATAAAAATTACTGGACATTGGATATAGCAGTTATCAAATCAAGCTGGTCTACTACGTTTTTGAAAATTACCAACTAATCCATACACCTTGTCAATCTGATTGTGACCTATAAAGTAGACTGTAATTTCTTAGGAAACTTATTCTGGGAGTTAGACTAATAATCGAAGTGTTTTTGTATTTATTAACATATTTTGTTCGTTTGTTCATTATGACAATTCTCAGTGGAGAGGTTTCAGAGGTCATAAAGGTGTACTGCTTTGCTTTTATTTACACTTTTGTGTTATTGTTGGCAGAGGTATAGCCTTCGTTACGTATAACCAATCATCGATCGAGAAAGAGAGAAGAAATGCCGTCATAAGTTACGTAACGAGTGCGTTCGAAACCTTTTCTCTGAGTAAGTTGGCCCGTCTTCAAAAATCGTCACTTTTACTTAATAAAGTACCAAATTTATTCAACCTACTTAATGTAGAATATAGTTAAAATTTATGTGTAGATATAATGTGCATTCTGAATAAGCGTTATATTTATGAAATTCATAGAAAAAAAGTTAATGCGAAAAAACCGTGTTACAGAGGCCCTGAATCTCATAGTAGGTTGGGAACCATTTTTAAGATGATGAAAAGAAAAACATGAATATTTCCGAGCTATTCAAATGAAAAGAGACTAATCATAATAGCAAAATAAGTCTGTAAAATATTTTTTGCTCTGGTGTGATTTAATTCATTCGCAAAGAACAAAAAACATCGCTGCTCCTATGTAATGTCAAGCAGTACATTATGATTTGCGCTTGCCCGCCCTGTGGGTCATTATTTTAGTGATACATTTAAAAAATTCTAATGATTTTTCTTTCAACACAAAAGAAAGACTCACATTATGTTTGTAATGTTGGGGTAACACTGGGGTCTATTGCCAATTATTGTTGTAGTGGAGGGTAGAGACGACCAGTGAAAAGAAAAAAAAAATAAGCAGCAACTACTCCTTTGCGTAGTGGTGTGTAAAGGAAAGGATAAGATATTGTTTAAAACCCTTTGTAATAACTATAATGTTTGTGGTATATAAGTATGGAATTCTGAGAACCTGTTAATTACTCATAAAGTACCATTATAATCACCATGGAACATTTCTGTTTTAAATATTGGTATTATCAGTATAGGAATAATATGATATATTGTAATAAAAAAGAAAACACCGTGAAACGTAAAAAACAGGATGGGGTAACAAGTTTAAAATAGTGTAAATGAGAAATTTATACTTTAATGATTACATACACACGGATTTAACAGAGGCAGATCGAGTAGAATATTTGAATATTCCTGAGAAAAACGTATCTCGTGTAGTAGAATATTTCATCTCATTAGCATATATTTTGTCTGAATGACACAGGGTGTGAAATCTAAGAAGTTGCTGAAGTAACGGACAACAATTTGCGGTCAGGGTTAGATTTACTAGGTTAGGAACGATACTTCATTGAGGTTAAAGGTACATGTGTCGTACCGGACTATAAAGCCGCTTCGTTGTAGGGGGTCGAGAATGATGAGTAACTGCTGGAGGTGTTCCTCCTTGAAGGAAGAGAATAGAAGTCAGTCATCCACGTAACATAAGCAGAAGATAAGGTCCTTTGAATTACTTATCATGAGGAGTTGAAAAGTGACCACATTATTACGAAGGCCAAATGAGGAGTAATTGAAGGTGAACTTACTGAAGGGGCTGGTGATGGTTGTCTTCATGAGGTGTTAAGGGTTCATGGGCACCTGATAATAGTCCTTTAAGAGGTTGTGCAAGAAAAAAAATTTCTTTTCCAAGTCGGAGATAATATAAGTGATGTGTGTGATAAGATAGTGATCTCCTTCTGTCTGTATGTTCAGATACCGTAATCCCCACAGGGGAGTAGGGAGCCATCTTTCTTCAGGAATATGTGTAAAGGCGACGATCATGGGCTTGAGTCCTTCAGGAAAAGCCCCATTTCTTTTATTCTGGTGCATGTTTGTTTAGCAGTATTTGAAAGGTCCAGTGCCAGACCATTGAACATGGCAAAGGCTGTGCTCCCCATCTCGTTGATTGGAGGATAAATACTTTGCTTCGCAAGAACCTTGGCCATTTGGTGAAGCTCAGTATGGGAGACTTACCGGTACAACGTGAGGAGGTGGGAGTAAGGACCCATGGCTGCGCTGAAGTGGAGTTTAGGGTTAGAGAGGGTAGGTTGAACAGATGTCAACAAGTATAAGGCAGTGTTGACTAATCGTAGATGCCCCACAACAACCAAGAGGTGCAAATGTGCAAGGAAATCCGCGCAAAGTGGCCGCAAGGTTACATCAGCAACGATGAATTCACATTGGTTTTTAGCACTCTTAAACCTTAGAGTTATTGTCTAGTACCCTAGGCTGTTGTTCTCAGATCCATTGGAGGCTATCTGGCGGACATGATCAGGCGTAAAATGACCTGGTCGTATCATGAAGAGTGACTTTAGTAGAGGTGAACGGCAATCTCTAGTGTCTACAAGAAATCGCATAACCATACCAGCATCAAGCAGAAAGAAAAGTTAGGTGATAGGGAAAACCACCAACGCAAGCAATGGCTTACTTACACCTTTTTTATCCTCACACAGCCATTCACACATTTTTTCCTAGCATCATAGATGTCGGAGTGGTATTAGCAGAACTGCGGTTGATGTGCAACAGGAAATGACTGGAGAGGACGTTGTTTTGGGAGTGAGCGAGGGGAGACATATGTAGGTGGAAGGTGGCTCTGACACCGGTCTAGCATATCTCAAGGCAGACATGTGTGTGGTACTACATTTACTTTTAAAATAGTATAAGCAGTCAAGATAACAATAGTGAGAATAATAAGCTTCTCTTATGTTAGCAATGGCTCTCGTTCCATAAGCTGAAAGCCTCTTTATTCATATAGCCACTTTAGATATTAGTCATTCACATCCTCTAAATGGGACCTGGCTTCTGTGATACTGGCTAAATGCTTTAAAGACAATGCATTAAAGCTACGAGTAATGTTTCTGATATGACAAAACTTATTCTGAAATATGGAATTTGGCAGTATCTAGGTAACCAAATTCCTTCCAGTAAGGTGTAAGTTATTTGATGTCCACTGTTAGGTGTAGGGTTTGTGGGTATTATTCTTATTTAAATTATCCCTAAATCAATCATTACATTTTTTTTTTAGAATAGTTAAATAATATTATCACTTTTATCCTCATTATCATTATTTCCTTGTTTTTAGAGCTGTTAACATTTTTTTTTCTGGGGGGATATATGCGAGTTAGCATGTTACTTTGTGTATATATCACAATATATATTGTGAATGTTGGAATCCTTATGAGATATTTCTTAACTCTTTTATCAGATTTATGTCTTATGTATTTCACCAGTTCTTACTTTGCAATGATTTTGCAAAATATCCACTCATTTTATTAATTTCCCATAGTATTTCTGATGATCAACTAGGAAATAAGTGTTTAGGCTCAGGTTCACGATCGAGGTAGCATAACCTTTCCAACAGTGCGTCTATTCGTTTTGTTACTTCAGGTTTAAATTCCATTTCCTTTTTTATATATTTATTTTACGAAATAAAAATTATCACAATCCTTTCTTTGAGTCTTTTTGTAAATTTATTGTAGGTCGGTAATTAGTTTCTTTATTTAGAAAAAAAATCTTTAAATCCTCTTCCTTAATTTCACAAGAAATTGCAGCTTAACCCTTCCCTTTTGTAACTAGTCATAGTGTTTAGTTTTAATGATTAATTCCAGCTCTAAAGTATAATACTGATGCAAGTATATTGTATATATTTATTCCTCTTTATTTCCCTTTCCCCTTTCTGATATATTTCCAAGGGCACTTTACTTTCTAGATCATCTATTATGTTTTCACTATAATTTTTTATGGTTTCTCATATCATTTCTGTCTTCGACACTCCTCTTATTCGCCTTACATCTATGCTTTACTATATTTGGCTCTTTGCTAGATGTTTCTACTATTTTCCTTCTATTCCTTGTATGTCCAGTTGTATTGTTTTCAGTATCTCTCTTTTACATTCAGTGTACTGCTTATGGACTGTATCTTTTCCCCTCTCACCCTTATTTTCATATGTGTCCCTACGTCTTCCTCTTAATATTTTTACGTCAAATTTATAATATCACATCCATATAAAATAGATTATGGTTCTTGATGTGCAACAGGAAATGACTGGAGAGGACGTTGTTTCGGGAGTGAGCGAGGGGAGACATATGTGATATTGCTTCCAGCAAACACCGGATTAGGAAGGAGGCTTGTGGCCTTGGAGGAGGAGTAAGAGGAGATAGTCAACAGGCTACCTTCATGAACTACCCATCTTCCTAAGTGAATGTCTTTTTTTTAAGAAATTTGAACCATAAGGTCCAATGATGAAACATTTTTGCTGTTCAACAATGAATTCAGAATTGAGAGATATGGACGATTCGGAGTAAAAAAAAAAAAAAAAAAAGTTCATATGTCAATAATTCTTTGAGGATAAACTTGCGACATTCGATTTGGTTTTGAATCGAAAGTCAAGGAGTCTCCCATATTTTACAAACTAAAACAAATTTTATGCTTGGTAAAAAGTTAAGTTTCCACCCCACAGTATTCACAGCAAAGATAACTAAAACTCTTGTTATGACACGTCAAGACTTATTGGTTTTCGGTTTTTTATTATAGTGTCACATATTCACAACGAATCAATCTTTATGCAGCCTAATGTAAAATAATAACACAATGTCCATTAATAAGAAAAGGTAACCAAGAAGAGTTTCATCTACAAGGAAATGAAAGTGTCAAACACTATAAGAACAATGAAATTCAATTGGAGGAAGTTAATGAATCTCAGGTCGACTATGTGGGCTAGCAGATAAATTATATGGTATTCTTATACCGATAATATTACTGCAGGTAAATGAATGTTTGCACACCAGAATGATGATCCAAGTTTGATGGGAGATAGGGACTCTATGATAACAATTATTATAAGTTATAACAGCCAAAGAAAAAATCCCTGGCAAAATTCACTGTCAGCTTTTGTTGCTATATGATATAAATGAAATTGGTAGATCTTCTGAATAATCTTCTTTGATCTGAAAAAGATCAATTGGATACTCCATGTTACTCCATCATAAAATATTGAAAGAGATTCTCTTGAGTTTCTATCAATGTTGACAAGGTGCTCACATGCTCATCACTATATCCATAGATTCCAGAGAAGTCTGTCCACTGATCTTAACGCAAACACCAAATCCACTGTAGGAATCACCAAAGTTGGAAGAGTCCTAAATTCATCTCTACCTGCCTACTTGGAAATAAATGAAGCCAAACAGCTCCTTCCTGGTGCTACTTGATATTTAACACAAAATAGAAGGGGAAAACCAGAATCCTGAACATTATTATTATTATTATTATTATTATTATTATTATTATTATTATTATTATTATTATTATTATTATTATTATTATTATTACTAGTTAATATACAACCCTAGTTGATAGTTATAGGTAGTAGGATGGCCAGGCACTAGCCTACCATTAAGATACTACCACTAGAGAGTTATGGGGTCTTCTGATTGGCCACACAGTACTATACTGGATCTTTCTCTCTGGATACGGTTCACTTTCTTTTTGCCTACACACAAACAACGAATAGTGTGGCCTATTCTTTACACATTCTCTGTCCGCCTACACCCGACAACATTGATATTACCAACAATTCTTCTTACTTCAATGTAATTGTTCAGTGGCAACTTTTCTCTTTGTAAGGATAGTAGAGACTCTTCAGCCATGGTAAGTAACTTTTCCAGGATAAGGACACTCCAAAATTATACCATTGTTCTTAAATTTTGGGTGTGCCATAGCCTGTGTACCATGGCCTTCCACTGTCTTTTGGGATAGAGTTCCCTTGCTTTAGGGTACACTTAAGCACATTATTCTATCTTATTTTTCTTCCTCTTGGTTTTTTAAAGTTCTTATAGTAGATATAGGACATATTTATTTTAATATTGTTACTCTTCTTAAAATGTTGTATTTTTCTTTGTTTCCTTTCCTCACTGACCTATTTTCCTTTTTGGAGCGCCAGGGCTTATAGCATCCCGCTTTTCCAACCATGGTCGTAGCTTAGGAAGTAATAATAATAATAATAATAATAATAATAATAATAATAATAATAATAATAGTTGTCAAAACAGAATGATGTAAGCACAAGGACTTCAATTGAGAAAAAATAAGGAAATAGATAAACTAATAAAGAAGCCCTGTACAATTGAAATAAAATATTTTTTGAACAACAATAACATTAAATTAACAGAAATATACAGGTGCTTATACCCTCCCAGAGGAAGCAAAAACCACCAAAGTGGCTTATTGCTCCTTCAAAAGGTAGTACAGGAAATTATTTTAGAATATGTAAATTTCTTCAAAAAAGTAGATTCCATCTCACCGGGTGATATATCTCGTCTTGGAAATAACAGTTTCCTCATAAGTGCCAAATCAGAAACACAATCTGTTATACTTTGCTATTTAAAGATAGAGAATGATAACATAAAGCTGGATATGAAACCCTATATAATCTTCAGTTATGGACGGGGAGGGGTTTTCAATAGCGACTTGTATGATTTTACGGAGGAAATACTAGTCATGTGTACTTTAACTGTATGGAAAGTGCATAAAGTCTCTGGAACATCAATGATTATCCTCACTTTCCAGGAGGCTGATGTGCCTTTCCATATTTACATAGAAAAGGAACTTCTTAAAGTTGGAACTTTCAAGCAGATGCCACTACAATGTTTTAATTGCTTTAGATGTGGGCATCCTTCTAAAGTTTAGAAAAAGGGAATAACAATGTGTCGTACTTGCTCAAATGTTCTCCCAGTAGAATGTACACTAAAGGCCATTTTTTTAAACTGCAATTTGAATCATAAATCTACTGACAAGAGCTACCAGCAATATAAGTTAAAAGAGGCTGCCCAAAATAAATTCATTAACGAACACATACGTGTGGGGCATGCCAACAGACCTTTGAGTAAATCAACTAGTTATGTAAAGGTATTGGAATCAGGAATAAAAATGAGGCAGAAGACATCCAACACACTCATTACTGACAGTATTCATAAAGAAGAGATACACCTTCTTCTGATAAAATTTTGCATGATAAGGCTAGAACATCACCTCCTAATGCTTTGCTCACCTCTATTAAACCTTTGTCCCCTCTCGTGCTATATCTTTGCCTGATTTAATGGAGGTCTCAAATAAAACCAAGTTATCAGGTGCACCTTTAGTGGGAAAAACACCAAAACCTGATAAATCACAACCTATTAATATGAGAGAGAGAGAGAGAGAGAGAGAGAGAGAGAGAGAGAGAGAGAGAGAGAGAGAGAGAGAGAGAGATAGCTCCATCTCTCTCACCCCCATTTATTAAAAACACAAAAGCTGTGATATCAAATAGATATGATGTTCTGTATGTTGATATTTCAGAATAACAAGAAAACTACTTAAACAAATAAAAAATTCTAGTTGAGGTCCACTATCCCCCTCATGTACTAGGTAAAAAGAATATTGACAAGGTTAATGTAAAACCTAACTTATCAAGACCCACACTTAAGAATCGTACAGAAAATATTGTAAAATCCAATACTGACAATGTGAGGACTTCATTCAAGATGTCTTCAAAAGAATAATTCAGAGTTTTCTCCTCCATTTCGCCATGGAAATGTCAGGGTTTAAGAGCCAGATATGGAGAACTTAATCTTAATAGCATTCCTCTATAGTTGTGTCTATAGGAGAGCAAGCTTGATGCTAATACTCCATGTCCTCGAGAGTATGTTAGCTATAGGACACCATATGATCAACAAACAGTGAGGCATCTCGGAAGTCTTACATATGTTCGCCGAGATGTTCCCCAAATATCTTCAATTTTTACCCCTCTGCAGACAATGGTTGTATATAATGATGTAGGGAGAAAATACACAATTTGCTCTCTTTATTTGCCTCCCAATGACCTCTTTTATAATGATATGGTAGAGGTGATTCAACAACTCCCTCAACCTTTTGTCTTGTTGGGGGATTTTAGGAGGAGACCTCAGTTATGAGGCTATGTCTTAGCAAACAATATGGGCAAAATTATATCATCAATTGGGGATATTGAAGATGTGGGACTACTTATTATAGGAGAGCCTGCTCACTTACATGCTCAGACAGGTACCATGTCGTGCATTGACCAATCAATTGCAATCTCTAATTGCCTTTTATATTTCAATTTGAGGATATTAAATGATTGGCAAACTATTGATCATGCACCACTCATTATAAACATCAACAATGGTCAACATTTACCAAGATCGCCTTGATGGAATCGAGACAAGGCGGACTAGGATAGATTTCATGAGCTAAACGAAATTGAATGAATACAGAATAGTTTGAGGATATTGTTGATGCCATAGACTCGTTGAATGGAACCGTTCATACAGCAGGAGTCAATTCAATACTGCAAAAAACTGGGATATTCAAACAACAACCAGTCCCCCGGTGGTCTTCAGAACTAAATGTCCTGCACAGAGCCATAAGGATGTTTCTAACACGATTGCACTGACGCCATACTGAGGAGAAAGTGAGAGACTATTCTTCGTCGTCTCCGCGTTAGTCACACCCAGTTGACACATAAATATCTGATTACTGGCCAATACAGCCATATTGTGACGACTGTTTGGTGCCATTGACAGTGAAGCATTTGTCGACTGAATATCCCACATATAGTAATGATAGAAATAGATATCTATTTGAGGCTTCAGGGGAGGAATACAGGCTCATCCTTGCCAAGATTCTATGGAATGATATGTCCTATCATGCTAGTGGAATTTTTAGATTCTTATCCGAAGTAGATCTGAAATGTGTTTAACTTTTAAAATGACATTTTTGCTTCTAAGGTTTTAATTGAATACTGTTTTATTTATTATTTATGATAAACGATATTGACGTCAATGACCTTAGATGTCTGGATGCTAGAAAACCTTAGATCAATCAACTAATCAATTTCCAGGTACAAAGGTTTCCGCCAAAAATTCTTATGCTATTATAAGTTATTTTGAGAAACTGCAGGCTATTTGGAAGGCAAAGTTCTCAAAGGCGAGTGAGGACATTTCCTCTTTAGAGATTTCCTTTAATGCTTCAAATGTTCTTTTATTTCCTTCCATATCTGCACCTCCCCTTGATACACCAGTCGCTGAGGTGAGAAGATGCCTTGAGGTAATTCCCTTCCCAAAGCATGGTAGGTCACATGTCCAGTTGGCCATCACTGCTGATGAGTGTATGAGCAACTTGGACAAGGAAAGCCATTTCTACTTCGTTCTGCATATCATCAGCTTGGGAGCAACCCAACACCTTACGGGATTCTTTATCTTCAGATCCAGGGAGATCCGGATTTCATTCTCATCACTGTGAACGAGGAAGCTCACCTACGCCCTCGTAGAACCATGAACCGTCAGACCCAGGGAGGTCTTCTCCTACATCAAGTTGCAGGAAATATTCTTCTAGGCGTTCCTATTGTTATAGCGGGCATACCTGTTCAACTCAAGCATGAATCCAAAGTGTGGATCCACATCAACACACAATCACAAATGACTGTTGAACCACTCATCAAGCCACGCACCTGGACTCTCATCCCACAGGTTCTCTAGGGACTAGGGTCTCCTCTTACCAAAGGTGTAGAAGACTGTCTTCAAGGAGAAGCAGCCGGAATTGGTCCCATCAATCCTCAGACAACATTTAACCTTACTCAGGGATTCATTTGGAAGATAAGAGACCTAGCTGTTCATCTGTTATATCCTACCACAGATTTCCTTCAGACTCTCCTGTCAGATCCTGCAGATTTTCCAAACATTCTCGTAGTTCCTTATACAGTAGTACTGGGAGACGTAATACCCAAGACCATTCCCCTTCTAGTAGTAGACCTCCTCCGCCTACCAGAAGCCCCAGGTATTTGCAACGTTCTCAGCCGAGCACCCGGCATGATCCCAAGTCTCCTCATACAGTTCTTCCACCGACAATTGAGATGCTGAATTCTTCAGTAGACTTTGGGCAGCATCGGACAAATTTATAGCTCTTCAAGATGACGAGATGGATAATGTAGTTCGTGAGACTTTGATCCCATGTTCCTTAAGGAATTGATGAGTCTTTTCTGAGAATGCTTTCCCAGAGAGTGTTTGGCAAGTGAAGTATGTTTCGGCTTCCTCTAAGCCCTCCGTGAATAGCTTTGTCCAGCCCCTGGAGATGCAGAAGTTGGATAGATTACCTAATGGACACCGCCAGAGCCCATGGAGTTCGATCACTCGGGAATCAGGAAATGAGCTTAGGAAAGATGTCAGGTGGGACATATCCCATAACCCACCATTGCTCTAGGGAAGACCAAGAGATACCTAAAGCTGGAAAAAGATATTTATGGTTCACTTCCTGCATCTCTCTACCCCTCTTTTGACGATTTATGACCGTCATGAGTGAAAAGGGAACTTGCCATGTGTGGTATCATATTACAAGAGTGTAAGAAACTTGAAGCCTCTGTTACAAGAGTACAAGAGGTTGAGAGTATAATAGCCTGGTTGTGGTATGTATTAACTACCTTTTAGAAAGAATAATGTCATAGCTGATATCCTTTCCAAAGATTTTTCAGAATAAGAAGTCTTTGTTTTGTATATTCCCTAATCAACAAAGAAATTATTTTTTTTTTCTTTTTTAACACTATTGTTTTCTGTGGATGGAGTGTGAAGGAGGAAAGTTTTGCTGATATTTTGATGAAGCTTCATAGAATTTTTATTTTTCAGTTGAAAGATAAATGTTAGTTTTTACCTTGCTAAACTAAAAAAAAAGAAAGTGCTGTGTGTAGAGACATTATTATTGAAGAAATATATTATCAAAACAGATAAACTTATTTGTTCCCAAGGTGTAAGAAGTGACATGAGATTCGATTACAATAGAGTTTGCTCAAACCTGTCATCACCTCGCTACCGTTAACATTTGTAAACAAACCGAGCCTTGATGAAAAATGCTTGATACAAGATATTGCTGTAATCAGTAGAATCAGCATTTTTTGGAGAATTCAGAAACCAAGCATCGAGGAGTATTCCTGCTTATGAAAAAATGTCATCGTGGTCGACATCTACCGCGCTTTTTTTATTGCATAGCACTAGGTCTCGATTGCATCAAAATTTTGTTCTAAAATCTTCAATGTTGGGATTTAAGAGTGCTGTTGAGGAAACCAAGCAGGACGCATAACTGTTAAAATACTCTTGATATGGAAATGTTGACTTTCCATCGTAAATAGCTCCACTTTATGAAGAGATTATCCAGAGGAGATAGGAATAGACAGGAACTATGTTCTTAAGGGATAAGGACTATAAAAGACTCAAAGACTAACAGAGCAAGTTTCTGAACTTTCAATCAGATGACCAATGCCTATCTCTAAATTTTTGCTGCGTCTGAATAGAGACAAATTGTAGAAGCCTGCTCTCCCTGCATGTGAAGAGAAGTAACTAACATTGCAAGCAGCCTGGCCTCAGTTCTACACTCTTACTGAATTCTTGGAGAAGACTTCTGATGGCACAATTTGAAGCCATTCTTTTGTGATGTCTTTGAATCCTAAGTCATCGTGCAAATTTCACCCGAAGTTCAGCCGCCCTTTTGCAACGTTCTCAAGCCTGAAGCCTCCACACTAGTATTATTTAAGCAAGTATAGAAAACTATTCATCATTCCTCATGTATTATTTTCCCTAACTGAATGTTCCATTTTTTGAACGATATTTTTATTTGAACTGTCAGTTAAGTAACAGAATAAGCAACATTGATTTTCTTTAGGAATAAGTTTGTATATAAACGTGTTTTGTTATTTGATGAGATTGTTTTTATATTCCTTTCTCATATTTTATTGGTTATTGTTGTTGAAATATTATAGTTTAGATATTGAAAGAACCTGTAACGATTTTATGATCATAACACAGGAACTGTTACTTCTACACCAAAGAGTGCAGATTTAAGAGAAATCCACCACTTCTGCTCATGGACTTTTTACAGAAAGGGTTTCTTTTATGTTTAAATTGTATTCCTTTACAGTTAAAGCTCTAAGCTTAGTATAGTTCTCATAAAGAAATTCTAATATGGTAAAATTCCCAAGAGGACGGGCCTCCCGCCTCTACAAATAAGCATGTGTACAATTATCCTCGAACCTAATTTTGTGTTTCACTCGGTACATTAATACATGAAAAGACATACTGGTATCAATTATCTTTTATAGATCCCCATAGAAAGGAACAACTAGCTCAATGGTATTATACAATTGTAACCAATTGAAGGTCAATTGTTAATTCAAATTGTCATGTCTGCTTCAGATTTCATATACATCTTCCGTAAGAATGACACACCAGAGACAGCCTGCGCAGAATTCCCTAAAAATTAAATCAAAGCATGATCTGATATCTTAACTGGAGAAACCACTTTACTGGTTTTTAATACAAGGGGATTCGATTTATACAACCAGTTACCACACCTCTGAATAGCTTCATTTATGATTTCCTTACAGCCTCTTTGGAAGTAAAGTACAAAGCTCTTAAACCATGGCAATCAGTAGGTAAAACAGAATCCAACCACTCCCTATGGTGAGCATTGAAATCACTAACAATAACAAAAGACCCCTTTCACATTTCTTATATCTTACCCAAAATGATAAGAAAATTATTAAAGAAAGTATCATCGATGCCAGCATTTCAATAGATGGAACACAAATTGAACTTACTGTATTATCCTCCCACAAATTATTCTTACCTGAATCCAAAGGCATTGGTATTCATCGCAGGATTTATGAGAAGCATGGTACATAGTCTTTATATAACAGTGATCATACTTCAAAGTTATTGGCTTCTTGAAACCATTAATGAGGAACCCAAATAATTGCCCGATGACTGAATACTAAATATCTGAACATAAAAGAATAGCATACTGTTTAGTGGCAACCGTTAGGTTTAAAAAATTTGCATACAGTCGACAAATATTGCAATACAATAGACAACAGTGGCGAAGTCTAATATGTAATATTCGCCGATTTTGCTCTATAAAAACGAAAAAGACTTATGATATTTAAAAACTAAATTAACAGTAATGAGAACATAAACAATATGTACAGAAATGGATATACAGTGATTGATACAATCCATACTTTTGAGTCTACCCTAGAAGTTGAATAAAATTGGTCAACACGGTAGATCCAACACACTCTGCAAGTATAAGTACCTTCCAGTATAGCCCCTTTCACTAAAAGGTGGAGAGTAAGGATGGATTTAGAAAATAATACTTGTAAGGAAGATAAAGAAACAAATAAGAAAATGCAACCTCTTTATAAAACACCAGGTATCCATGGCATTTCTATTAAGTCTGCCCAATACACCATTTAAAAGTATCAAAAGGAAGAGAAAAAACACTGAGTTTACACTTAAAAAGCTATAGACCTCTTACCCAAGACATCCGGAGACTATGGTAGAGAGGCAATGTTACTATCCAAGAACAGAGATAAATGATCTAATTTTGGAGTGTCTTTCTCCAAGAAGAGCAGCTTACCATAGCTAAAAAGTAGCCACTGGACTATTACAGTGCACTAGTGAACCCATTGGGTGAAGAAAAATATTTTTGTAATCTCAGTATTATTAGGTGCACGAGGACAGAGAAAAAAGTGGAAAGAATAGTCCTGAATATTCGTTGTGCTGGTGAAAAAAAAAAAAAAGTGGCAATGACCAAAGAGAGGATCGTGGCAGGCAAATGCGCCAGTGATGTTAATTATATTTTAGTAACATGCAGGACCTTTGGACAATTCCATCAAGATTGTCCAGTAACTTTATAGGTCTCTTTATAACATGTTAAATTACAAGGATTATTAATTTTACTTGAGTAGTAATATCCTGTTATACTGGAACTATCATCACTTCCCGCAGGATTGTTTAATCTTTGTTTTCCCTTCATCTGAAGAGGTACAAGTACCAGGAACAACAACTACAGGGCAGTACCATTACCATTATATGTAAGCATGAACAATGGGCACTTTGGCAGGATATATTGGATTTTTTTTTTTCGTGTGTGTGTTAATGAGATCCTTTATCGGAACAAGTAACATGTTCGAGAACTTTGATTACCTTGCAGTAACAGGATCATCCTCTGCATCAGGGAACTTTTCGTTGTCCTATTAGAATTGTTTGTGATATTATTTTGCTTTAACAGAAAGCATAAAATTAGCAGGACCATTAATTACAAAATGCAATCAAGTCTATGTTCTTTACTCAGGAACAAAGTATACTTCAGGCATAATTGTCTAGGTTTTTTTGGAGGGGATTTATCAGAACCTTTAATATCATCAGGATTATCATTTACAACTTGGTAACAGGAACTTGTTCAATAAGCAGCAACCCTGCTTACTTTTGACCAGATTTCCAGGGATTTTTTTTTTTTTTGGGGGGGGGGGGGTTAAGGGATTATAACATGAAAAAAAATGTCATTAATTACCCCACAGTACCTGAAACATACTCTATGTAAAACCCATTGGAGCTTTCAGCAAGATTATTTGTGATTTTTCCAGTCTTTCAAGTAACATGTTATACCAATTGGTATGGTAATTACACTGCTATGCATGTTGGATATATTATCATATCCAGCGAAATTGTCTAAGAATTTTTGTGGCTATAACGAAACATATAACATCACCCGGAACATTATTACACAGCAGCCCCATTTACCTTTGAAAGGTCGATACCATTTTTTGATCCTCCCTGGTAAGAACTTACAGGTCTGTGTCTATACTGAGTTGACAGTTAGATATTTGATTCTAAGAACACACTCACTTCCAGTCCTTTCCACAAAATCTTTTGAAACATAAATATTTTTATTTGTAAGGGATTGCTATACCAACACTTCAGGTTTAAACGTAAGTGTGCACAATATTTGGTGGACTATACTAGGACCAAATCAATTAAGAAACCACGTGCTTCCTGGCCCATGAGACGGTCCCCTGAGAATATTTTGCAATGGTCTCCCTCTAATCTCTCTCGTCATTTCACCAGTGATGTGGGAGATGACATACTTCATAAAGTCAACTGATTATCAACCCATGAGACTTGGAAGAATTACAAGATTCTCACGGTGCATGATGGGAAGGAAATAACCTTTCTTGCACACCAGTCTGCAAACCAGTGGGCCAATTGGATTAGGAGGTGGAGAAATGCCTTGCTGTAAACAATCTTAAAATAAATGGCTGCCTCAACCATAAGGTGGAAATAAGCAGTACCCTATAGCACAATGATGAAGGTGGTGACAAAAACTTTTATTCCTGATACACAAATAAGGGAAGGTACGAAAATTCGGAACTATAAATAATATAAGATAAATTTAAAGAAAATAAGATGCCACATTCATTCATGGTGCAAGAATGGAGGAGCATGAAAAAGTTGGTATCTAAATTTAGACAGAAAATAAAAGTTCACCTTTATTTTTTTGGAAACAATGAAGAGGTGGGGGGACAAAAACTTTGAAGAAGAAATAAAATAAGATAAGTTAAAACAAAAAATTATTTTATGGGGAAGATTAGGGTTGCACTAAAATTGGGAACTAAAATAAACTATGATCAATTTAATCAAAAGGTAGAATGGAAATTTCCATTTCCTTTAAGATTAAAAAGATTGGTCTATCATCAATGTGGAAGAGAATGAGAAATAAAAGAAACAATAACATTACTTGGTCAGCGTGTATGAAACATGTGACTACTCCACCTCCCTACAGACACTCACTCCACAGTTAATTTTACAGTTCGTTAATATTTGTGTTTATGTTTATTTTTTTAATATTTCTTTTGTTAAAGAGTCCAATTAAAGATAAAGTAAAAGATACTTGCATTTTACAGACATTTGTCTGCAAGTAAGATTCAAGGTATGGTTTTTTTTTTTTTTTTTTTTTTTTTTTTTTTTTTTTTTTTTTAAAGAAACCGAGCTCATCCTAACCCTAAAAAAACTAGGAGGTGTCTTCAACTAGTACCCGTGAATTTTTTTAGCTGGCACCACCGTATCATCTTGTAGTGGTTTTGATATGCAACAGGATATCTTTTATACTAATCTCAGAGTTTCTGACTAGCACCGCAGTTACTAGTTGGTGTGTGCGCTCTCTTTAGTCTGAGGAGGTATCCTAATCATGTGTCTAAGAGCTAAATATCACTAACCATCTCAACTTTATCACTCTACCGGTGGACAATGAATCAGGATAATAAGGTATGCCCCCATAGGCTAAACTAAATCGAAATACGAGAGAAAGTTTTGACCAGCCTTGATCTGTACATTCATGAATAAGTAAGTTTAGATTACCGACGTTTCATAATGCAAAAAGAAATAGGAATACTCCTATGGGATCACTGTACACTACTGGATTTTGGGCTGTTTTGGAAAATGATGAACCAAGCGTACATTCGCTAACCATCTATAAAGGTTCTAGTCGGCAGTTGAGTTCTCTGCAACACAGTGCTCACAAGGGTAAGGAAAAATACTACTTATCACAATGAGCCCAATCCAAGGAGGAATCCCTGGGTAATCTAAATCACCCAACTAACATATCAGAATTTGCAGTGATGAGGTGAGATCATAAGCTCCAACCCTTCCCTACCCTAAATTGCCATGATCAATAAAAGCAAGATTACTCACCGTCTTCTTTTGTAACTACTGTAACTGTGAAACCCGTTCTTATTTATTTGACTGACCCTGAATGTACCTGTTAGAGAAAGAGTACGGCTCCCCCTTCCAGAAGGCTGAGACCACTTGCTATAGTTCAAATGGAACTTTTCATCAAAAGCTTGCTCCAAACAGTTATCTTTGTCTTCTATTATATACAGAAATGTCCTATGAAATAAGGGAGAAGAGAGAAATAATGGTAGAGTATTAGAAAGAGTCTAGGCTTACTCTCCTTTTGCTAGCCAACCATTATTCCATGCTCTCACAGAGAAGTCATGAACTGGTCACTGAGAATGACAGTTGAGGCAAGCAGTATCCACTGTATGAATAATATACCTTTCTCGGCAAAGAGATACAAGTGATAATCTGTTTGAATCGATTATCTCTCTCCATAAAAACAGAAACTATCAGAAAAGTTGACAAGATACAATCACGGTTCATCGCCTTTCTGATTTGAAAGCAATGAAAATATTTTTTGTATGGTGTAATATCTATTTTCTTACTGACCATCAATCTATATTAAAATATATTAAGAAATAGTGTATGAATGTAAGGGGTACTATGACAATAAATAATTTGGATGAATTTGATTTTAGGTTTGAATAAGAAATATAGTATGTTTAAAAGTGAATGTCTTTCTGGAATGATAAAAGTGGTAAGTATGCAATACTGTGTAACTGTGCATTTGTATTTTGAACGGAATATCCCAATGAAAAATAGGGAGTCGCACAGCACATGCTTCACACATGCTTGTAAACTGTAATGGTATTTCCTTTTCTATATATCTCATAGAGATAAAAGACCATATTTAAGCTTGCCTTTTCATGCATTAGCTGGTTTGAATTTGTATATAGGCTCGTTGTATTTCCAATAAAAGTTTATTGGCATTCATCTAGCAACTCTGTTATAACAAAAGGGCCAACCTTGTTGACAGACCCCAAGAAGGGTTGGTAAGTGAGAAACTCCTGGAGTGGTTCGAAGATGCAATATGAGAGTTTTTAAATTAAGCTCAGGATTTGTGACTAACACCACAGATACTATTTAGCATGTGAACTCTGTTTCAGCCTAGAAGGTACCTTATACACCTGATAACATAAATATAATTGGAAAACTCTTTTTCTGTCAAAGGGTTAACTATTGCTAAGTATTGTTCAGTTGCTACTTTCCACTTCGTAAGGGGAGAACACACTACTTTTCTATGAAAATCCACTCTTTTAGGTGAATTAAAGTCGGAAATCGATATATATTTCTCTATGCTTGGGTAGTGCCATAGCTTCAGTACCCTGGTGTTACAATGTCTTGGGTTAAAGTTCTATTCCTTGAGTTTACCTTTAAGCTTACTTTTATACTTTATCTGTGGGAGCATTTTGCTTTACCAAAATGGTTTTAGCTTTATTTAATAATAATAATAATAATAATAATAATAATAATAATAATAATAATAATAATAATAAGAGTATGAAATACTTAAAACATTTTTATATTTAAACGGTGAAGGTTCTGTACTTCAACAAACAGGAAGAGAGACTAGGTTGAACTCCCCAAGGTGGAACAAGAGAGTGAAAGACTTCGTGTCTCAGGCTTTAATGTTACCACCAACTCTAATCTTAAATAAAAAATCTCAAAACTCCAATGAATCTTCAAGAACCGAAAAAAATGTCCAATTGACGTTTTAGAGAAACCGCTATCTTTAATATCATCATCTGACACACGATAAAAATCCTACGCCAAACTTAAAACTTGAAGCTACAGACGAAAGTACTCTAATTCCTATCATCATTTGACACACGATGAAGTTCCTACGCCAAACTTAAAACTTGAAGCTACAGACGAAAGTACTCTAATTCCTACTATATCAAAGAGAAATAAAACCTGGTCCTGTTTTAATGGACGAGATAATCTATTATCTATTTTGGGATACTGTTGAGAGAGAGAGAGAGAGAGAGAGAGAGAGAGAGAGAGAGAGAGAGAGAGAGAGAGAGAGAGAGAGAGAGAGAGGGTGGGGGTGGAAGGATCTTTTCTAGTTTCTATACAGTAATTACAATGAATTTGAATCTTATACTTGGAAAATTAAAATATGAAATTTATCAAAAAATTATCATTATTTATCCTGTCAAATGCTGGTGGCTGCAGGCAGATATTTCTAATATATTAAAGAAATATCCTTCCACTAAAAGACTACTCTTACTACTAACTACCTTTGACTGCTGAATTAATGACAACTGTAAGGTCATTTCCCTCAGCTTGTTAAGTCAAATACCTCAACATCTTTACAATAATCTGTCAACCTTTTTGAGAAATATGACCAGGTTTCACTGAAACCAACATCTGTCCATGTCAAATTTTACTAATAACGCAAGGTGGGGTGGAAAAGCGGTGGGGGGTGGGGGGTGGGGGGTTGAGGCAATGTTTACATGTATTTTCAATCCAGTAAAGGTCCCTGAATTTTGTTAATTTTCCGCTCTCGTATTTTAAATTTTTAAGCTTCAGAACTTTTAATTTTTTTTTAGAATGTAATCTCAACATATTTAATCATAATATATGCAGAAGCTGATGTATAAAAGGAATTGTAAACTTATGTGACCCAGCCATCACTTGATAAAGACAAAGTTTTTTTAAACAGCGCTCTAGTGAATAAAGTATGATCAAAAGACATAAAAATCGTTCATTAACACAAGGGATGAAAACTTGAAAAAGCCGAGGAAATGTGAAGATTAATGCATGAGGTATATATATATATATATATATATATATATATATATATATATATATACATATATATATATATATATATATATATATATATATATATATATATATATATATATATATATATATATATATATATATATATATATATATATATATATATATATATATATATATATATATATATATATATATATATATATGTATATATATATACATATATATATATATATATATATTATATATATACATATATATATATATACATATATATATATATATATATATATATATATATATATATATATATATATATATATATATATATATATATATATATATATATATATACATATATATATATATATATATATATATATATATATATATATATATATATATATATATATATTGTAACATTGTTGCTATATATTTCTAAATGATTTAAGTTTTTATAGATGCATAAGGTTAAATATAGACTTATTGGTATAAGGTTAAGTGTAGATTTATTGGTATAAGGTTAAGTGTAGACTTATTATTTTCCTTCTTTAATAGTTTGTCTTTTCACTGGTGGTTATGTTAGTGTTTATAATGGACTAACGGCTGTTTTATATTTTCAAGTGGAGTGGGTTACGTGGCTGCGCTCCTGCGTGAACGGAGGTATGGAGGGGCTTTTTGGAGGAGGGTTCCTTAGTGTGTTTCTGAGCCTCCAACATTGAAGGGCATGACATTTGCTACTGGAACTGTATTTATTCCTCATCATTGCAGAGCTACATTGTGAAGCTGTTTAGCTTTTTGGATATCCTTTCTCTGCGACAAGGAATAATCCTCTATATTGTGTACTGCCCTTGGTTCAGTAAAAGCCAAGGGGACCTCTCTGTCCCAAGGTAATAATATTTATACCAGTTTATGTATCGTGATCACGACCTGTGATAATCAGCTGACGTCATTAGTGGAGCTTGTGAAATCCTTTCAATCAAACCAGCCATCGTCAATTTGATAGGGATATTTAGTTTGTATTTGTTAGGATGTTCTTACTTTTCGTTGGCCTTCTCCTTTCTGGACCCTCTCTCCATTTAGTATGCATGTGTTGATGACCTTTCTTTAATTGTGTAATTGTTTTCTTTTTCAGGGAGTTAAGATTGAGTGTGTATCATTTATTATTGTATTATTGTGGTTCAGGTGTTATTTTTGTCTAAATATTATGTATTAAAATTAAGGAGATTTTTGTGGTATTTTCTTTGTCCCCTTGAGTTGACTTTGCACTGGTATTGATGTTTGAGTATTATTCCACCTTTAGTGGACTTATTACTGTATGATGGTGAATACTATTTGATAAGTGTAGTGTTTTGTGTGGTGGTCAAAGCCAGCCATCACAATATGTATATATATTCACACACACAGACACACACACACACACACACATATATATATATATATATATATATATATATATATATATATATATATATATATATATATATATATATATATATATATATACAATATATATAAATCATCTTCAGCTGTCAATAGTCCATTGCAGAACAAAGGCCTCAGACCTGTGCTTTCACTTGTGTCTGTTTAAGATATTTCTAAACCAGATCATACACGAAAACTTTCTCAGCTCGTCAATCCATCGTCTTCTTTTCCTTTCATTGATTTTTTTTATTGCAATCTTTAGGGACCCTCTCTTTTATTTAATTTCCATCTATTATTTCTCAATCTCCTTTTATGTACTGTCTTTGTTCATTTCTTTTTCTTATGTGTTGTTAGAATATCCTCTACTTTAGTTTGTTTATGTATGCAATTTTGCTCTGTTCCTACCATTTCTTTCTCTAGGTCTTTGAGTTGTAACTCCATTATGTTCTAAGGCTTTAGTACGGTTTTGTGTTTATGATGAGTAAGTTCATAATATCATTTGGATAAATATATTTATTTCTTGAGAAAATAAGATTTTACTTTTCATAACCTCATTCCATTTGCCAGGTTATAAGCACCTCAACTAGCACCTAATCTTCATCCAAGGTTTCATGTTGTTCAAAGAACGATAAATGTTGTTGTACAGTGAATAAAGAAAAAAGTGAAATTAAGAAAGGTTTTCTTTTTGTTGGTAACGTTAATACAATTCAATATGAAGTCAGCTTTAGCTCAATACGGCAACAGTTTAGTAATCAGGAATTTGTTATTCAATTGTTGGGATTCTTTCCAGTTCAGTCCGTGTTCTTAAAATTCAAGCATGATAATTTTAAATAAGGTTGGAACTCAATTCTCTAATTTCGAGTTCTAAGCTTAGATTACCTATCTTTTAAGAATTTATTCAGAAATTAGATTTGTTTTAAGTTTTTATCCAGCTTAGGCCATTGCGCCCTTTTTATCTATAAAAGTAGACAAAATGCTTAAGAGATGCAACAGTTTTTCCGCTAAGTTATCTTCATTGGGGAAAACGTTCATTTTACATGTTTCAGTTTTTTTTTTCTTTTTTTTATGAGTAAACAGGTAAACTATAGATGATCTCAGAACAACCTTTTTAATAAAAATTCACACTTTTCCTGAAGTAAACAATGTAATCTGTCGAGATTTGACGTTCATTTCGAGTACTAATCAACTATTATGGTGCTCATCTTGCCAAAACCTCAGGTTGGGTTCAAGTTGTATAAGTTGACGAAGAAGAAAAAACAACTATTTCTGACTTATTCAAAGGCGAAAAGATAATTCACTTTAGCAAAAACAGTCACCATAATTTTTTATGCTCCACAGTGTCTCGCTTCCCTAGATAATAACAGGTAACATTACTGATCCTGTGTACTTGGAAGTGGTACATAATCAGCTGCTCTAGGCAGCCCTGTTGGTCATTATTACACGTATATATATATTTTTTTTGTAAGCTTCTAATGGTATTCTCTCCATCGTGTCTCGTTTTGCATCAAAGAACAAAAAACACAACTGCTGCTATGTATTCGCAAGCAGTACATGCTGAGCTGTGCACGGCCGCACTGTCGGTCATTATTTCAAGGATATTTTTATTTTTTTAATTCTATTTTTTTTTCTTAAAAAAATCGCCTAAAGTTAGGGACGTTCATTGTTTGAGAACATTGGGGTCTTCTGTCAATTGTTGTTGTAGTGGAGGGTAGAGACAACTGGCGTAAAGAAAAAAATATACAACGTCTCCTCTGGGTAATGGTTTGTAAAGAAAATCATAATACAGTATTGCCCAAAACCTTTTTTTTTTTTTTTGTAATGTTTGTGGTATAACATTATACAATAAGGAGAAATTGTTAATTACACTTGTGGTACCATTACAGTGTCCATGGAACCTTTCTATGGTTTTCATATACAGTGAACCCTCGCTACTTCGCGGTTCGACAATCGCAGATTCACCACTTCGCGGGGTTTTCCCATAACCCATATATATATACATATCACGGATTTTCCGGAAAATTCGAAAATACCGCGAAATCTGAAGACAACCAAATACGATATTTTGTTACCTGTAATTCCATTAATACTGTAATTAGTAATATCTGCTCTTACTGATTGTTCATTGCATTACATATGATATATAATTCAGCACAGAAAGAAATAAAACACGAAAAGAGAATGTGATCATACGATAATTCAGTACGTAGTAAAATTAAATCGAACATGAAACGCAAATCAGATGCAGTCATACCATATTAGAATGGTGTGTACTGTAATGGATGTGCTTCTTTTCCATGAATCTTTTGTATGTATACGTACGTAGTACAGTACTGCATCCAATAATATTCTTTGTTGCAAAAATCACATTTCGAATACTGTAAGCGTACGAGAGAGAGAGAGAGAGAGAGAGAGAGAGAGAGAGAGAGAGAGAGAGAGAGAGAGAGAGAGAGAGAGGCGTAAAATAGCGTACGTAAATTTTTATTATTATTGTTATTATTATTATTATTGTTGTTGTTGTTAATAAAATTATTATTGTTATTATTATTATCATTATTATTATTATTATTACTGTACAGTATTATTATCATTATTTATTATTATTACGGTATTGTACTTAATCTACGTACGTTCATTATGCGCGGGGCATCTTCTATGAGTAACCAACGCATCATAGTACTGTAAGACGGGTTGTGATTGGTTCAAGCGCTGATAGATGACGAATCAGAACTCAAGTTTTGTTATCTAGCCTGTGATTGGTGTTTTGCCCGCATCTTCTACCCGCAGCATCAAAGTTCTCGCGGGGCTGGATCGTTCACTTTCTCTTTCCGCGTATTGCTGAGTAGACGTTCTTAAGTTTGTGAAGTTTAATCTGTGCTGTGTGCGACTGTTTTAAGTTGAACTTTTTGTTGAACTTTCTGTTAAATCCTACTGTACAATGCCTCCCAAGCGTTCTGCTTCTAGTAAGGCTGGTAGTGAGCCTAAACGCCACCGAAGGATGATGACGATAGCTGAGAAGGTTACGCTTCTCGACATGTTAAAAGATGGTAGAAGTTACGCGGCCGCCGGCCGCCATTTTGGCATCAACGAATCCACCGTTCGCTATATCAAAAAGGACGAGGCGAACATTAGAAAGACTGCTGCAATCACCTTTAGCAGATCAGCGAAGCGAGTCGTTACAACGCGTAATAAAACGATCGTACGCATGGAAGGTGCTTTAGCTGTGTGGATTGCCGACTGCCGGAAGAAGAACATAGCGTTGGATACGAACACCATCCAAACAAAGGCTTTGAGCTTATATGAGAATTTTGCTGCAAAGGAACCTAAAGACGACGACGGCAACCATGCTGAAGATGATGATGATGCAGATGATCCTCAACCAGGGACATCCACTGATTCCCAGCCTCAGAAACGTTTTTCCGCAAGCAAAGGATGGTTCGCGAAGTTTCAGAAACGCTTCGCCCTGAAAAGCGTTTCCCTGCATGGGGAGTCTGCTTCCGCTGACACTGCCGCTGCTGAAACTTACGTGAACCAGACGTTCAAGAATATTATCGCCGAAGGTGGATACAAGCCGGAACAAGTCTTTAATATGGATGAGACTGGCTTGTTTTGGAAGAGAATGCCGTCGCGAACTTTCCTGTTCAAAGAGGAAGCCAAAGCCTCTGGCTTTAAGGCATTCAAGGATCGCGTTACCCTCGTGATGTGTGGCAATGCTGCTGGATTTTTGTTAAAGCCGGGGCTTATTTATAAGTCGAAAAGTCCTCGCGCTTTGAAAAATAAAAATAAGAATCTCCTTCCCGTGTACTGGATGCATAATCAAAAAGCATGGATTACGAAGATGCTGACCTCCAACTGGTTCCACCAGTGTTTCATCCCGCAAGTCCATGAATATCTCTTAGAGAAGGGCTTGCCATTCAAGATCCTTCTCCTTATGGATAACGCTGGTGGACACGCAACTGACCTGTCACGTGAGGGCGTTCAGGTTGAGTTCCTGCCACCCAACACCACGTCATTAATTCAACCGATGGACCAGGGGGTTATCAGGGCGTTCAAGGCACTCTACACGAAGAATACCTTGGCGGACCTCGTTGCGTGTGTGGATGCTGCCCAAGATGACGAGGATGAAGATTTCAACTTGAAGGCGTACTGGCGGCAGTACACCATAGCCACGTGCCTGCAGAATATTCAAAAGGCACTTCAAGAGATGAAACCTGCAACCGTGAATGCGAGCTGGAAGAAGCTGTGGCCCGATATTGTTTACGACGACAAGGGATTTACTCCGTCGGAAATCCAACACTCTGCAATACGGAAATCTGTGCAGTTGGCTGCCATAATTGGAGGTGACGGGTTTGGCGACATGACGACTGAAGACGTCGACGAGTTGTTGGACTGCCATTCCCAGCCCCTAACTGACGCAGACCTCGAAGACCCGACGAAATCGGCAAGTGAGGAAGAGAGTGAGGGTACCCAGGAAGAGACCCAAGAAAATGTCGAAGAAACGGGCTTAACATTAGAACGGCTTGCCAAGTTCTGCAACCATATCAAGGAGGCGAAAGAAATGTTACAAGAGTGGGACGAGGATATGGTTCGCTCGATGCAATTCTCCAATAAGGTCGATGACATCATGACTCCCTACAGGATGCTCTTGGATCGAAAAAAGAAGCAGCGGCAACAACTTCCGATCACAATGTTCTTCCAGCCTCGCAAAAAAGAGCCAGTTCCTCCTGCTAGTACGCCTTCGGAAGAAATTGAAGAAGTTTCCCAGGAAGAAGTTGAAGAGGTGTCCCAGGAAAAGACACCTCCGTCTGAAGAGACGTAAAATACTATCATTGACTGCACAGTAGAACACATCATCAGCTTCATCATCATCATTTCTACTGTGCAGCAAATTCATCGCCATCACCATTCAAGTTTTTCTTCAACTTCTTTCGTGGTGAGTACAGTAACAATCTTTATTTTTTACTTTAACCTGTTTTATAGTTTAGTAATGTACGTACTGTATGCATTAAGTTAAAGGGAAGGTTTTAAAAGTCTACATGTTGTAACCTATCATATTTTTTTTGTTTAAAATTTACATTTACGTACGTAAAACAATCTCTCTCTCTCTCTCTCTCTCTCTCTCTCTCTCTCTCTCTCTCTCTCTCTCTCTCTCTCTCTCTCTCTCAAATTGTTTTCCTGCTTTGCTACGCACAAGTACTGTATAATTTATATTTGTAAGGTAACATATTTTGTAAATGCTTTTACTGTAAATACTGTATATACTGTATCATTATTTATCACTATCATCATGCGCGTTAAATGCCTTGTTTGTTCTGAGCGTGGTTGTTTACTGAGCGTACACGCCGTCGTTTCAGGCGGCGTCATAAAGAAAAAGATTTCATTTGGAAGTCCTAAGAAAAATACGTAAACAAAACATTGGTTGCCATTTTTTATCGTGCTTTTTAGGTGTTTAGGAAACGCATGATATAAAATCGCCTTTAATATTTGTGCCTGTTTTAGTTTAGGGTGCTGTAGTACATGCATTAAGTGTTCTGTACATTAAAGGGTGGTTTGTTAACAGTACTACGTACAAGGGAAGGTTTTAAAAGTCCGAATATACATGTTAAATAAATAGGTAAATATGATGTCACTACTTCGCGGATTTTCACCTATCGCGCCCGCGTCTGGAACCTATCTACCGCGATAAACGAGGGTTCACTGTAAGGGAAACTACAGTTAATAAGCTTTTCCTAAGGACGATACTTACATGCACAGCTAACCATTATAACAAGGGCAAATGGACTATAGTACTAGCCATTGGTTACACAGAGATAAAGGAGGAAAAACCAGACGAAATATCATAATTTTTTTGCATTATACACTGTGTTTGGTTAACGAGAAAATTAAACCTAAACAGAATGACTAGTTTCAAATAAAAATTGTTCAAAGTAGTTATTTGTAATATGAAAATTGATTTAATACTAAAATAGCGACAAAACGACGTGAAATAATTATAACAGAAAAAGTTAATCCGTTAGAACTTGCGCAAAAGAGAAATATTTATATCTAGAGGGGTAGAATAATTGAAGAAATATATCTTATATTAAGAACAGCAAGTTAATTCCAAAATAAGCCATATCAGTTTAGGAATAAGATGAAAGGTTGTAATATAAAAGAAAAAAAAAATGAAACTACTGAAACAGGATTAGATAACACTTTTAAACTTTTGGAAAGGAGAAATTTTTACTCGTGGGTATTGTATCAATGGTTACATACAAACAGAATTACCAGGGGCAAGTCAAGTAGAATATTTGAACGTGCATGAGAAAAATTCAACTCATGTAGTAGCGTACTTTATTTTCCCGGGAGAAAGATATCTCGTCCCATGGGCATATGGCCTGTCTGAATACAAAAGGGGGTGCTATCTAAGAATTTGCTTGACAGACAATAATTTGCGGTTGAAGGTAGAGTAGCCAGATTGCACTTTCGACATTTTTCTAATGAAGAAGGAAGATGGACGTGACGAGACTCAGAACACCTGATCTATTATTGCACCAATTGAGACGGCCCTAGTATCAGTGGAGAGAAGATGGATATATGGCCAAAAAAACTTGAGGGCAGCTGCAGGTGATATGGTATTCTTTGCATTGTATAAGGGTGCTTCGTGAAGTGGACCCTACTTAGAGGGGGCAAGAGTGGTGGCGATAGCTGGCATGAAATTGTGATAATAGTACATCATGCCCAAGAATTCTTATAGTGCTTAAACTGTCTAGAGCTTGGAAAAGTTGTGAAAGGGTTTTACCTCTACTCGGAGGGGATAAACTTCTTCAATAGTGATGTGGTACCATATGAATGATCCTTCATTGACATCAAAGGTACACCTGTTGCACCGGACTGCAAGGAAGTTTTCTTGTAGGTAACTGAGAAGGATGAGTAAGTGTTGGAGGTGATCCACTCTACAGGTAATAGGTTTCAAGGGTACCAGCCACCCGTTGAGGTACTGCAGCTAGAGAGTTATTGGGTCCTTTGGCTGACTAGACATAGTACATTGTTTCCTTTTCTTTCGGTACGGCTCATTTACCGTTTGCCTAAAAATACAAAAAATAATCTGACCTATTCTTTACATATTCGCCTATACCCTCATACATCTGACAACACTGATATTACCAAACAATTCTTCCTCGCTCAAGGGGTTAACTACTATAATATAATTTTTCAATTGCTACTTTCCTTCCGGTAAAGGTGAAAGATATTCTTTAGCTATGGAAAGCAGCTCTGCTGGGAGAACGACACTCCAAAATCAAACCATTGTTCTCTGTTCCTGGATAGTTCCCTAGCTTCTATATCATGGTCTTTCCCTGTCTTGGGGTAGAGTTCTTTGGCTTGAGGGTATTATTATATGAATGTGGCTCCCTGGTATGGGCAACAAAATATATTATACTATGGCTCGTGACTGCGAACCCAACCTATACTATAATATATACAACGATTGGCAATTTGATCAACCTCTCGAATTCCAAACTCACTTGTTTGCTTTACATTATGACTGTTACACTTTAGAATATAAATACACGAATTCTGAGACAGGTAAACAACTCCCAGGTCGCAATATATAAAACACCGAATATCCATACATCCCGAAGTACACTCAAAACTAAACTGGATAATTACTCCTAAGAATTCTTTGAACATTACGGTGGTTCTTAACTGGACACGAGCGAATATGATTCTAAACAATTGTGATTGGAATAATACACTCAAAACAAAAATGAATATTATATAAATCACAGCACTTTGAAAAGAGTTTACATAAAAACAAAATAAATCATATGAAAACTTAAGACAGTACAAAACTTTGAAAAAGACAAAAATGTTACAATCAGAAAATTATATATTAAGCTTGCTTGTACTGTTTGAGAATTTTTTTGTCCTTCATTCTCTCAACTATGTGTATATAGGCTAGTTATTTTATTGAGTAAACTCAATTGCTCTCCCCTTGCCTTTCGGTTAGAGCATAACACCATATATTGCAATATTGATGAGGACTGGAGTGACTACTCCACACCGGTTTTTTGCCTTAACATTCCCCTTCTCTAGTTATATTGCCGCCAACAAAAACTGACTCTTCTATGTACACCGGCACAATGAAACTGCCATCCTTTACAAGTTGAGATTCAGCATCCGGAGTTCAGTTTTTTATCTACTGTATGACTTACTCATGCAGCAAAGCAGGCTATATCCCTGCAGCGATCTCCGAGGACAGGTTCCCAGGAGTCTCTGTTTTGCTTTGCGACCAAAGTGACACCCTAATGGAGTGTGACGGTCTCAAAAATACCTCCTGGAGTGGTAGTACTCATCTTTTGCCAGCCGTCACTATAGTCATACTTTTCATTGCTGTAAAAAAGCTTTGTGAGATCAAAAGGATTTGCTCGCTCCCAGGTAAATGACCAGTATCACTCGTATTCATTCTCCTCTGGGAGTGAACCTACTCCGTGCCCTTTGGGCAGGATGCTTACCCGAAACTGTACATGCTGCCATCCCCAATGACGATACCATGCAATTGAAAGACCTAATCAACAAAGTTGATGCCCATATGAACTGGCACATTACCAACTTCATCGACTCCAGTCATGACGAAGAGGACAACTACTCAGCACCGGTAGGGGCCAACATGAATGTGGTTTTACACTGAAGCCTGCCTAAGGATATGACAGAGTAAGGTTTTGGCCGCTAACACCCGTATATGTCACCATTCGCTCACTCCCAAAGCATCGACCTCTACAGCCACTTACTGATAAACATCATAATCAGGTATGTTAATACCACTCCAGATTCTGGGTTTCTTTGAAGAAATATGCGGAGTGTTGTTAAATGATTAAAAATGTGTAAGTATTCTACTACTTTTGACAGTGGCCTCTTCTATAACTAATCTTTTCTTTTTTCCTGATGCTGTTATGGGTGTACAGTTTTTGGTAGACCCTGGTAATAGCATTTCCTTCTACCATAGTCAATTTCCAGAACAAGACGTGGTCATTCTGATCCAGTATATTCTGATCCAATTTATTTCTGGTAGCTGCCAACAAATCTTAGCTCGCCACTAACTGGTACAAGACACTAACACTATTATTTTGGAGTATCACATACCAAAGGAAATTCCTCATTGCCGACGTAATATTGACGCTACTTGGTACTTATTTCATTGCTTATTTGCAGCTTCTGGTTGATATGGGGCATTGACAATTAGCCACGCTAACTCGTACTTGTCAACACGTGTACAACCCTCCTCTCATACTTCGCACTCCTCATCAGAACACCCATGGATGACCACATCCACCTCCTCACTTTGTACTTGATTGTCTTTAGTCCTGAAATTAGCCAAACGCACACAGTTCCCGCCATGCATGATATATATCTCGATATCAAGAGAACGGGAACACCAGTCCTTGACAGATTTACACGTCTGGTACTGGATCATTTGGCAACTGCTAAACAAACATTCACCTCAATGGAAGAAATGCACCATTGCAAGAAGCCTAAAGCCCATTGTCATCTCCATTACACATATTTCTAAAGAAACTTGGCTCCCTACTCCCTTGCACACAGAACCAGATCACTAAACAATCCCACACATTGATGATGTTACCTCCTACTTGGACAAAGACAAATATTTTCCATTCCTAACCTCTGGAAAGGGCATTACCAGGTGCACAAGTCTCGAAGACATTCTGAAGACAACCACAACCACCCCTTTAGTACCTATACCTTCAATTACTCATATTTTAGCCTTCGTAATGCTGTGGCCACTTTTACACGCCTCAAGGATGGTAACTCATGGTACTTCTGTTTTCTTTCTTCAGCATTATCATCATTATCATTATCTGTCAAACTACAAACGTAGTTGGAAAAGCAGAATGCTATAAGCCAGAGGCCTCCAACAGTGAAAAAATCCATGTGAGGAAATGCAGTGAGGAAACTACAAAAAAGTTATTAACGATTAATATAAAATATTTTACGAAAAGTAATGACATTAGAATAAATATTACATACATAAACTATGAAAACTTGAAAAACAAACAAGGGGAAGAGAGATAAGATAAAATAGTATGCCCGAGTGTACGCTTACCAAGCTGGTCTAGTATAGAGTAAATACAGTAGTTTATTAATTATTTTATATATATTTAATTTTTTGCTTTGAAGAGATTAATAGCAAAACGGTAAAATGAGCTACTCTCCTGTATATATAAGTAAAATATGTATATTGTGTAAGGCTGTCGTTAATTTCTTAGCATTCGTTATTTAAGTTAGCATATGTAAATTTATGTTATTTTTAGGAATTAACTTTGTATTTAACGCATGTTTTGTTACGAAGTATTATATAAACTGTTCGAGAGTGTTATTTGATCTTACACGATAAAGCAAGTGCTTATGTAAAGTTTATTATATTTTCATGAGGTATTGTGTTATGTTCGAGAGAGAATGATCAGTATCATGTCTTTTAAAATTCTGTACCACATACTTTACTTACTTTAATTTGATGGCTGCTTTTCTGGTCCCATACAGTAGGGGAACTCCACTCTCTACAGGATAGGATGTTATCTTCTTTCACTGAGCGAGCTAGCTGAGTGGCAGAGTCGTCTGGCGTGGCGTGAATAGCGTTTGTGAGAGCAATACTTTCTAACTCTGACATTTTTTGTCGGGCTCCCAAGCTTTTTCGTTTATTAAGAAGTTTCTGGAAGCAGTTAGGGTTTACATAAAAGGCAACACCAGGTTTACAGAGACAAATAGAAAAATCCAGCCTTAAGATCGTCTTCTCCTCAGTGACTAAGTGCCCAAAAGCAAATCAAGTGTTGAAAAAATACATATGAAGAAACTGGGATTTTGAATTCATTGTATTAGGGTGATTGTTGGAATTGCATAGTGTTTGTAACTAGCCCTGTATAAAGGTTAGGTATTTATGTTTTGATCTGGTTATCTATTTTCATTAAGTGTCAACCATAATAATTGTATTCAGATTTAATTTCAAGTGAAGGGGGATTGTATAATTTTCATAAATGTTATTCCTTTTTTTAGTCAATGGTTTATTAAAATATAGTAGTTCAAGTCAAGTAGTATATAAAATAATATATGTTGGTTCCCAATCAAGGGCTATAGTATAACATATTTTGGTACCCAGACCAGGGTGCCATAATCGTGTAATATATTTTTGAGGCTCAGACCCTAGGGATAGTGTGAGTCTGTTTCAAATTTTGATAAAAACTGGGCCATATTTTGGTTAACGTTTGGAATAGTACTGTGGTGCTAGGATTTTGTGTATTGTTTGGATATATTTTCGGAAAAGAATTTAATATGGTTAAATTACAAGATAGCACAGATTAATATTCAAGAGTTTTTGAAAAACACAATTGTTCAGGAATTGTCTAAAGCTAATGTAACTAAAGCTCAGTGGTTCTCTATGTGAATGGCATGTGTAGGCCATGCAATGACTTGGAAGATTAAAAGCCAAATCATGTGTATATCCTTAGAAGCGTTGATAAACTCCGGAAAATTGACGCAAGAGAGTATTTTGGAAGCTCATGAGCTGTTGGAGGAAACTGGGGAAGAATTTTCAATGAAGCAAAGGCGAGAACAAACAGGAGATGGAAGAAGCGAGGTATGCACGGGAGTTAGAACTGTTGAATGCCTGTACCCAGTTGACAACACAAATCCAGTGTTTAATGTGTTGGAAGACCAGAGGTTAATTCCAAGGTTCTAGAAGAGTCTCCAGATGAGTTTTTCGATCTTTTTGAAACGGTCGCAGCAAAAATTAAATGACGAGTGGATAAATGGTCCGTGTTATTGTGGAATGTGCTCTTTGGGGAGGGCCACAGTGCTTACTCATCCTTATCTCCAGACCAGAGGATTGAGTATCAAGAAGTGAAAAGAAGCGTGGTGCAAGAATATCAGATGATCGCTTAATATTTTAATGAAAGATTCCGAAGTTTGAGAAAGGATGAAGAAATGTCTTTCCTGGATTACGCTTATAAGGTACAACAATGTTTTAAGAGATAGACAAAGGTTGCGAAGATAAAAGACATGGCTGATTTAGAGGAATTGATAATACTAGAGCAGTGTATAATTGGAATTCCTAAACATATTTAAACGTGCTTGAGAGAGAGAGAGAGAGAGAGAGAGAGAGAGAGAGAGAGAGAGAGAGAGAGAGAGAGAGAGAGAGAGAGAGAGAGAGAGAGAGAGAGAGCAGTGAAGAAATTTGATAAAGCTGCTTCGCAAAGTGAAGATTATAGTATTATCATTTGTAAACTATCTTTAGGCATGAAGTTTCAACCATTGTTCCGACTAAGTGTCACGTATTAGCCGAAACATGGAAACTAATTCAGTAATAGCTACGAGAACAAGTTCAACAGTTGCAACAGAAGTAGCACTGTTACTGTCCCTAAGCAGAACGCAATAGTACCAAGACAATCAACATTGAATCGTCCTACTTCAAGTATCATGAAAGACATGCAGAAGGTTGATATTGCCTTTTTCAAGTATGGCAAGAGAGGACATGTCAGTAAGGAATATTGGTCAAACCAACCAAAAGCAGTCACCCCAGTGATTAAGGAGAATCTGACTTCACAGAATTTGAGGACGATGTAGTAATAAGGAAATGACGGAGAAGAAAATAAGCCTGCTAACATTTCCACCATGAACATCTCAAACTCAAATAGCATTGATGACTTAAAACCATATATTTATGAAGGTATGCTAGCAGCCTTAGACGGGAGAGAGCGAGCTTTGGTCAGGATATTACGCTACACAGGCTGTAACCTGAGTGTGGTGAAACAAGGAGTACACCCGTTGGTTGATCAGTCTCTCACAGGAGACTCACTGACGTTGAAGGGAATAGGAGGTGAGGAGGTCACCCCTATTTGCTGTTTAAAACTGTCATGCGAGTTGTTGAAAGGTAATTTTGACTTTGTGGTAACGGAGTCAATGGCTGTCGCAAGAGTACACATCCTGCTGGGTAATGATATTAGTGTTGTACCGTCCGTGCCTTGTCCAATGATAACAGAGAAATCATTGAAGTATAGTCCTAGGGGTGGAGAAGGACTACCCGTATATATTTCTTAGTTGTGTGACAACTAGCAGTAAGAAAAAGAAAATGACAGTTGAAGAAGAAAATGAAATCGAAGAAGCGATGAACATAGAGGAGATATTTTCTGAAGAAGAGAAATCCCTTGATGGTACACAAGAAGAGAACTCCCGAGTAGGCCTGAGCAAGGAAGAATGACAAACGAGTAGACAAGAAGACAAAGAGAAAATTGACCAGGAAGAAATGAAGTTGGAGGTTTTTTTTTCCCGATGAGGAGGATTCCCTTGATGGTACGCAAGAAGAGAACTCCCTAGTAGGCCCGAGTAGAGAGGAATGACCGATGAGTAGACCAGAGGACAAAGAAAAAATGGACTTGGAAGAAATGCAGTCGGAAGATTTATTTTCCGAAAAAGAGGATTCCCTTAATGGTACGCAAGAAGAGAAATCACAAATAGGCTCGAGAGAAGAGGAACGACAGACATGCGAACAAGAGGAAAAAGAAGAAATGGACTTGGAAGATATGGAAAATTCAACGTTAGAAGTAGGACAAGAAAGTACCAAAAGGCTGAGAGGATTGAATTGGAAAGATGCAACGTTAATACAGTTATTGTACCCTCTGATGGACGAGACGGAGACAACGCAGTCTCTGACTTGTTATTATCTTAAGGATGCGTTGCTTATGGGGAAGTAGAGACCTGCTGATATCCCTGGAAAGGCCGAATGGGTGATATATTGGCAAAAATTAATATCCGCACGTTTGAGAAGACAGGTGATCGCGAATGCACACGAAACCCTTTCTCTGGACTGGCATGCACAAGGACGCGACCTAGTTTTCCCGTGCCTGTCACTTATGTCAAACGGCAGAAAAGCCCAACGAGTAAATAAAGGAAGCTCCCTTACACCTGATGAACAAAATATTTATATATATATATATATATATATATATATATATATATATATATATATATATATATATATATATATATATATATATATATATATATATATTATATTAAT
>NC_090758.1:41536474-41556474 GCF_036898095.1 Palaemon carinicauda
CACCAGTTGTACGAGTAGGATGATAGGTTGTAACTGAGGTGAAATCAATTGATTTTATTCCAACAGATATGAAGTTTATATACAAGAGTTCTCAGTCTTGAATGTCACAAAAATTAAAAACATGCTTATTCTTGTAAAGGCAGGATTAAAAAGGTTTTGTTAACACTGAGGGAACAATCGAGTTACAAAAGAAAAAAAGTACGGTTACAGTTTCAAAGTGTGTGCGAAACACGTGCGGTAAACTTTGAATAAAGACAGAGTTTTGAATGATTAGAGAGACAAAGAAGGTTTTAATAAATGCTCTCAATGATGAAGAGTAAGACCTCATATGACTGCATTAGGGGACCTTCAGAAAGCTTAAATGGAATGAAAAAAATATTATCTTTATTAATTCTTTCTTTTTCTCACATTTGAAGAATACTATATATTAATTTTCTTACTCTGGTATTGTTATAGATTATTTGCATATGACAAGATGAATTTAAAAACAATTTTGTAATTTAGGTAGAAAATAAATTCAGAGATATTATCTGAATTTCTCATATTCTAACACTTATTCATTTGAATTACCCACAACGTATTCCACGCTTTGTTAAACACTAGGAAACCTTGGTTATTTCAGGAATATCTTACTAAATTTTAAGCAATTTTCCTGTTGTAGTGAATCAATTTGTGATGGCTATCTGTTGCTGATAGAGTGCAAGTACTTTGCATTTCCATGACGCCATAAAAGCTATCACCTGCTATAGACAATGTTATCCTACCCTCTTTCTTATCTTATATCCGATACCAGGGGGTAGGGTATTAAAGTCAATCTTCTAAGTTACATCTGGAAAACACATCGTGTTAAGGCTCTATTGCAGCGTTTCTCCCACATGTAAACATACCTCCCTAGGTTTTATGTTGCTTTCCTTTGTTACATAAGTCTGTCAGAAGACCTTTGTACACTGATGAAACTAAATTTACCTTTTCATGACAACAGCTTTGATTTCTTTGAACAAGAGTGGTAATGTATTACATTGAAGTTTTTGCAAAAAGATATAAAATTTCAAAGATATGTAGTACTAGGGCTATGCACCGAAAACGAATGGCACATTCTTTGAGAATTTTTTTTTTCAGAAGTGTCAAACTGGTTTATGCATTATGATGAAAATCTTGGTTGCAAAGAACAAAAACATCAGGTTAATCATTAAAGATAATTATTTCTTTGTGAGCATCTACAAAGATTGTATTAATGGTATTGGTGGGTTCTGAAATTATTTATCAGCTATAGTTTTGGGATTCACACAGTTCATCGTGTTTATAATATCGAGCGAATATTCTTTTTTTATGAATTTCATTGTACGTTTTTCTTGTTATATTTATGTTTTTCAAAATCAATCTCCTCCCTTATTAGAAAAACAAAATAGGTCACTGTTTACTACCGGGTATAAGATATATAGAATGCAAACAATAATAATACAAAGCACTGAAATGTAATTATCTATTTTATTTACTAGAAAAAAATGCGAATTTCACTGTAATAAATAAAGTAAAAAACAAAATCAATGATTGAATTATAAAGTTATTGCTTGAAATATAAAAGATGGTCAGCGTCACTACTTTGTTCAAGAAACTATGGCATCATGCTGGCTTAAAAAACTCGGGTAACATCTGAGAATTTTGCTTTAAATTTTATTGTTTCCAGTAATATAAATTTGTTCAATATTAGGACCTTGGTTAAGTCATAGTATGTAATCAATTCCTAAAAAAAAAAGAAAAGGAAGAATGCAACACAGGATAATATTTTGATTAATTAGCATTTTGTGTAGGATTGGTTAATGTTGCCTTCATTGCAAATCATGACTTGCAGCTGATAAACATTGTCACATATTATGCAATAGGGCAAGACTGAGATTCAAAAGCCCTACTCTTTTCGCTCAGGGTAAATTATCTTGAATATTCACAAACTTCATATATGCTCTATATTACAACATGTAGCTTGTGCATATTAATAGCTTTTGTCAAATTCAAGTCATAACTTATCGTCCAAAAGAAAGGTAGATAGAATACCTAGGTTTGATACAACTATGTTTCTAGAAGATGAGCACTGAGAAACCTTTAGCGATCGAGTGTAGGATTTGATTTGTAGTCTTAGAGACTTTAAAAACGAAGAGCAAACACATAATGAGGAATGGTGTGATATTAAGAACATATACCAGTCAGTTGGTAGTCATGATGTTTCTGTCAATAAAGATGGTGCTATGAATTTAGATTATGTTATTATTATTATTATTATTATTATTATTATTATTATTATTATAATTATTATTATTATTATTATTATTATTATTATTATTATTATTATTATTATTATTATTATTATTATTATTATTATTATTATTATTATTATTGTTATTATTACTTGAGCTACAACCCTATTTGGCAAAGCAGAATGATGTAAACACAAAGACTTCAACGGAGAAGAAAATATGAAAACAAATAAACTACAAGAGAAGCATGTACAATAGAGATAAAATATTTCATGAACAATAAAGACATTTAAATAGATTTTTCATATATAAAGTATAGGAAGTGACCTAGGTCAACCTGTCCATAAATATGATGAATCTTATGCAACAGGAATAACAGAATAACTGAATGAGGGGACTAGATATTAATATCAGCATAAAAAATAAGAAATTTAACATTTTCAGAAGCGGAAAACCAGACAGGAGAAAAATACTCTAAACGAGGTATAAGAAATAAATTAAAACACTTTTAGGGAACATAATGAACACCAAAAATCTTGAAAGACTTTCTCAATAAGTATTTTTTTTTTTTGGCAATTAAATTGAAGTCAGACTAAATATGTTTCTTGAAAGTAAATATGTTATATAGAATCACATGTGTATATTATTAGAAGAAACCTGGCCAAATATGAGATCTGGATGTCGAGTACACAATACCTTTGACATACTTACATTCGTTCTTTGGGTTATTTTAGGGCTAATTTTCAAGTCATACAATTTACATCTTGCCCTGATTTTATCTAGAACTCCCTTTAGGGACTCCACAAAACCAGATGTACATTAAGCTGATGGATTTGATCCAAAGAACACTACCCTGAGGAACCCCAGATATTACCAAGACTCACCATGGTGTCCATCAACAACAACTCTTTGAGATCTATTACTTAAACAAATAATAATCATAATAAGAAAAGACCCAACACTTCCAACTCTTTAAGTTTGAAAACAAGGGTAACCTGATTAACATGGTCAGGGGAACCACCAAAATTATGCTCCAAGGCCTTCTCAAAACCCAAATTTATATCTAAGGAATAGATGATAAACTTCAGCAAACTTCTTTGAAAGTTTTTGAAAACATGTTCAAAAATTTTAAATAATATTAGAGTTGTAGAAATTGGATGGTGATCAGCTGTGAATGAGCTACCACAAACACATTTCCATAATGGTGTAACATTGCCATGAAAAGAATCTCTTTTTGCCTAATTGGGAATATTAACATGTAATTTGAGAACTAAGAAATGTGTAGGCTTTATAGAAAAAAAATTAGAAATACCTTTAGGGTCTACACCTCCATAAGAAGCAAGGTACATCAAGAGAGCTTTAATTTCAAGGGAGGAAATGTTATATTAGTTTGTTTAGCGTTTTGAAAACTGAAACTAAGAAGATCAAGTGCCTCCTTACTTTGCTACATGTTAAACATATCACCCAAAATTGTTGCTCTTTCCTTCAGACAGTGAGTGACAGATCCATCTGATTTCAGTAAAGGAGGAAATTTTACATCTTCACCAAATAAAGTCCTCCAATTATGTTCCTGATTTTTTATAGAAAAAGTTTATCTTATGGTTAAAGTTTACTCGTTTCAATTGAAGGGTAAACTCTCTTAGTATAAGCTCTTAGCTGGGTATATATATTGCAAGTCATATCTGATCTCTTACACTTCCACAGATGATAGGCCATATTTCTCCAAAATAAGTAACTCTACAATCATCAGTGAACTGTGTTTTGTCTTTCACTCGGTACTTTAGCACAAGAGAAGGGATTTTCCTTGTCATTTATGTTGACCAGATTCTAATTCCTAAGAACATCAGGCTTAATACTATAGTACAATTTTGATATATAATAGTTTGAAAACTTGCTCCTTATGCCATTCCTGTTTGCTTGAGATCTTATACAAAACTTACATGAATATGATACATCATAGCCATAATGATAAATCTTCACTACTAATGAAATTACGTTATAATCATATGTCCCAAATGGAGAACCAACTTTACTCGTTAAAATGATAGACTAGTCAGTGTATACTATCTTCAAACAGTTACTCCGAGTAGCTTCAGTTATGATTTTCCCACAGCTTCGTTCAGAGGCAAAGTCAAAGGCTCTCAAGCTATGACAATGAGTAGGAAAAACAATAATCATTCCATATGGTAAGAAATGGAAATCATCAACGGAAACCAAGAGTCCTTTGTAACATTTTCTTGTATCATGCCATAATGGTAAGAGGACAATCAAATATAGAATTATCCATAAATTACGTTAATTACAATTCCTTTCCAAGTAACATCCAAGAATTTCCTTCAACTTCACTAGACATTATACAAACCTTTTCAAATATATTTCATGACACATACCACTCTACATCCGATTAGGAACTAATTTAACATCATTCAGAATTAGCTTTAAATTTTTTTTTTTTATATTTAGTGGTTGAACATATTGGTGGACAACTGGCTCATTTTGGTATAATGAATTCCAAAAATTATTCATACCAGAAATCCGATCGATTTATATCATTCATAATTATGATTGTAACAGATCAATGTGAAGTTTCATATATATATATATATATATATATATATATATATATATATATATATATATATATATATATATATATATATATATATATATAAAACATTTACACCTTGATAACGTCTGTATATTGAACACCTTCTCCAGGTATCCATTTATCTTAGGTTTTGTAAGATGTTACCATAACATGACATTAGATGAAGGAGAAATATGACTTACTTTTGGTAGACTTTCCAGGTGTTTATAACATCAAAGTTCTAATTAACTTTGTGATGCATTCAAGGAAACTTACTTTTGATCCTCCTCCCAATCAACATTTTCGACGTTGTCATACTCTTAATGTTGTGCTCAGGTTTTCTATAAATATGAAAATAAGAACTTTGATACTGGAGAAATGTGTATTATAGCCAAGACTTGACTAGCATTACTACTTTCGTCCTATTAGTGAAATCAAGGGACTCACGATTAGTGTATATAAATACATATATATATATATATATATATATATATATATATATATATATATATATATATATATATATATATATATATATATATATATATATATATATATATATATATGTATGTATGTATATATACGGGGAACCGACAAAAACCCCCACCTGACAAAATCCCCACCGAGGAAACCCCCACCGACAAAATCCCCACCCGACATAACCCCCACCCGACAAAACCCCCACATGACAAAAACCCCACCTGACAAAATCCCCACATGACAAAAACCCCACCCGACAAAAAAATTTGCTAAGTCCCTATTACCATTGAACTACTGCTTACAAAAAAATTGCTAAGTACCTATTACCATTGAACTACTGCTTACAAAAAAATTGCTAAGTACCTATTACCATTAAACTACTGCTTACAAAAAATTTGCTAAGTACCTATTACCAAGTAAACTACTGCTTACAGAAAATCTATCAAGAATTTCTTACGACAATTTTGGAAAAGGGAGAGGAACTAGGGTTAGATATGAATCCTGTTACTACGATGTCAGACTTCGAAAAATCTCTCTTAAATGCAATTGAAAATATATTAGTACCTCATATTCATATTAAAACATACTTTTATCATCTGACAGAGAATACATGGAGGAAAGTACAAAGCTTAGGACTAAGCAATGTTTACAAGCAAGATGAATCTACTAGGCATTTTTGTGGAATGATTGATGGACTAGCTTTTCTGCCAGGTGATAGAGTCATAGATAGCATAAATTTCCTTAAATTGAATTGCCTAACCCATCTTGAACCTCTTTTGGAATATTTTGATTCTGTTTATGTGACAAGTACTAAGCATCGATCACAACAAATGCCACCATTATTTTCTCCTGAAAAATAGAGTGTGTATGAAGCAACTATTAATGGTGAAGACTGTACAAATAACCTATGTGAAACATGGAATAATTCTTTAAAATATCTTGTGGGTTACAGTGACCCCACAATTTGGACTGCAATTGAAGCTCTGAATAAAGAGATCTTTATCTGTGAACAAAAGGCTTTTAAAGGTTTGTGTAATCTTATCTTTTTTAATAAATACTTATAAAACTGTTCATTTTGATACCTTTTGTTTTTAGTAAAGTATTTAAAAATCAACTTTTGTTCCTGAATATGCATATTTAAAATAGTTTAAGCTGCCATCATGCCATAAATTTTCATAAATAGGTAAACAAATAAAAACAATGACCGACTATAACTAAAATTTAGCAAAGTTTGTTTTTGTCGGGTGGGGTTTTTGTCATGTGGGGGTTTTGTCGGGTGGGGGTTATGTCGGGTGGGGGTTTTGTCAGTGGGGGTTTCATCGGTGGGGGTTTAGTCGGGTGGGGGTTTTGTCAGGCATTCTATATATATATATATATATATATATATATATATATATATATATATATATATATATATATATATATATATATATATATATATATATATATATATATATATATACAAAGAGGACATATTCATACAAGAGAATGGGATACCACAAGTATCAGTTTCTTTATTATTCCCCATAAGCTATATTTTAGATAAGAGAATAATGCTGGATCAACAAAAATACAGAATAGGCTAAGATTCAAGGTATGACCTGCGGTAAAAGCAATGAGAAAATATTCAACAATATGTGCTTGGCTGTAGTCATTAACAGGGATTATTTTATACATCTCAGACTGGCCAATTCTATGACTATATCCTAGCCAGTGAGAGGCCAAAGTATTGTTAAGAGATTCCCAAGAAATGTGAAATGTCCATCTCATGCTTCATAATCCAAACATGAATCCCTCTACATGTTTGACCAACATAGAACAAGTTACATTCAGAACTATTCTTAATCAACATATGTTTTTTAAGTAAAATAGGAAGATGAATGATGTGACTGTTAAAGAATATTTTCGATAGCTGTGGCGTCTGATTGTCTATATAACATGCTTAGATTAGAGAGTTCACTACGAGTTTTTGGATTTCAGCAGATAACTCTGGCATAAAGGAACAGGCCCATCACCACTTTATTAACTGCAAATTTTCATCTTCAATTTAAAAGTTCAAGTTTTGAATGTTTGAATTCATCTGCTGCCTTCCAGGAGGCGATTACTGTTGTTTAGACCGTGTTGGATAGGAAGAGGGTGACTGCTTTTATAGATGGCATTTTGATTGTAAGTGAAGCTGTTGAGGAATACTTGCTGTTGCTTGAGGAGGTGTTAATACATTCGATAGACATTGGTTAAATTTAAGAAGTCTATGTTGTTGGCAAGGGAGGTGAAATTTCTTGGGTTTATCGTGGGTGAATCAGGTATTAGTAAAAATGGTAAGTTTGTGAGTAAGGCATGATAATTTCCCCATCTCCTGAGTGTGTGTGATTGACAATTTATTCTTGATTTGATTGGTTTGGGTTGCAAGTATATTAGAGTGTTCAAATATAAGGAAGTCTTTTAATTAAAGGATAGGTAAGAGGAACAGTACGAAACTGAAAAAAAAAATGTAAGGTTTAAGATGTTACTTTGGTATTTATAGATTGGTGTGAGAAGAGAAATAATATTGAGTTTTATACAGGTGTGAGTAGCATTAGTGTGAGCCGATCTTTGGTTCAAATGCAAAGATTATATATAGAAGTGCCGTTATGAGTGATAGCATATGTTAGCCTGAATGCTTTGATCTTACAGAATTTGGATGGATTCGATTTTAGGTTAAAATATGCAAACATATTTCAGCCTATTCAATGTCAAGAATGTAAAGTAGGATTGAAGATAAGAGGATTGATTCTGATTTTGAAAGGTTTGGAACAGTTTTTAAAGTAAAGATATGCTATGCAAATGAGTTTTGAGTGCATGAACTTTAAAATAAAGAGAGGTACTATTGAGAAAAATCTTGGTACCATAGGTAGGCTGAAAATAAGGCAATGAATGAAGTAACAAAAAAGATATATATAATGAGATTGTTTAAAAGTGGATGTCTACCTATGATATTAAAAGTGGTAAGTATGCAGTACCATGTAACTGTGTATTTGTATTTTGTACGGAATCAGCCGATGTAATTTCGTGTATTGTACCACAAATGTTTCACCTAGGTTCGTACAATAATATCGGTAATCACTTTTTTGTATATCCTGCTCTCCTCCTACATGGATAAGAGAACCCCTTTAAGCTTCAGTTTTCATGAATTAGCTGGTTTGAATTTTTGTGAAGTTATTGCTTACAAATACTTGTGTATAGTTTCAGTGTCTGTTTAAAAAAGTTTAGTTGCATTCCTCTCGTCTCTCTGTTATAACCTAATAGCCCCATGACACAATTGGTGCTCAAAGGAGGAACAGCTCACTCCCGCTTTCACCTTCACTGCTGTGGCATACTGTTTGGTGATGCCGCCCCTAGCTTATCTCTTCATGCCGCATTCACACCAGTAGAGACAAATTCACTTGATATCAGTGCAGCAAGTTTCAGTTTCACACAAAGGGCTATGACTAGGTAGAGCAACAAAAGCAGACTATGTACTCACTGCTATCACCAAGGACACCTTCTGAGAAATCTCCGATTAGCTTTGTGAACAAAGGGACACCTGATAACATACATCATGGATTAGTACTCACCTTTGACAGCCGCCTATATAACCAAGATTTTTTCAGCTCTCTCAACAACCGTTTAGGAACCAAATGTCTTTGCTTGCCCTCAGGGAAATGACCAGTACTGTATGCCTTCAACCAGCCACAAATAGCTCTCCTCAGTTGGTGAACCTACTTTAGGTAGTTTGGGTACGGCGCCTACCCAAACCTCTTCGCGCTACCATACTGATGTATATGTTTTTCCATTGAAGAACCTGATGACCAAAGTTAACGCATTTGACGATGACCAATTAACCAGCTTCAAGACCTCCATCAATGTCCCTACTCCTGATGAAGATGACAAATTTTCAACAAGTACTAAAGTTGACATGATTAGGGTAGGATGGAATGTGGTAGGATATAGACACACTTCAAAGTTGATCATCTCCATAATCTATGCATTGTACTCCACTGCCTAAAACAAAGCATTGACGGCCATCTGCTGCAGTTATGTAAAACCATAACAGATTCACGGCTGCTGTGAAGAAATCTGCAAATAGTTATCACTATCCAGAAAAACTTGTAAGCAGACCAGTGTTTTAGGCAGTGGCTTCTCCTATCTGTAGTGTTTTTTATTTATAAGATGCAGGCATAGACTGCAATTTTTGGTAGACACTAGTGGTTGCTGTTGTCTTTTACCAAGGTCAGTCTCCAATAATCGACGACATAGTCTGTCTCAGCCTGCAAAATTCCAAATTTAACTGCCAATGGATCTGCAATCTCCACCAAGGGTTAAGAGACCGTTACATTATACTTTTGGAGTGCCAAATATTATATAAAGGTTCTTGATGCTGACGTCACATTCCAAATCCTCGCTGTGGATCTCCTCGCACATTTCCACCTGGTGGATGCTGCTAACCGATCTTTAGTGAACACAGACACTTGTCGACCCCTATTCAACACACCACCTCCAAAATTACTCTCCATATCAGCACACCAACGGATGCGTATGCCCACCTCATCAAATCATATCAAGAAGTCTTCCATCCTGAACTTCACGAAACGTCCACTTTTCCATATAAACACAGTAATTTTTACCATATTATGACAGCGTGGCCATCAGTGTTCGCCTATTTGAAGCATCTTTTGACAAATAGTTTTGCAGTCACTAAAAAATGTTCGCCAAAATGTAAGAATGGGCCGTTGCCAAAAGGCAATCAACCTCATGGCTGTTGACACTGCATATTATCCTGCAGAAAGATACGTCCCTGTGTATATGCGTACAGGTATGTGAACATGCAGACAGAAAGAATAACTACTTGTACAAAACCTTACTGCCGTTATATCTTACGTGCATGAAAAAAAAAAGATTCTCCATGTTGACCTCCTGAAGGGGTGTTATCAGATACCAGTGAATCCATAAGTCATCCTCAACACCTCCATCACCACCCTTTCCATTATGTGCAGCTTCAATTTTCCTTTTATAGCCTTCGTATTGCTGGGGCTACTTTTCAACGCCTCATGGATGGCATATTATGGGACCTAGCCCTTCAGAGTATGTTACATGGATGACAAATTTCTTTTTTCTTCCTCCGAAGAGAATGGACTCCGTCACTTGTGACTCATGCTTGATCACCTACAACAGTTTGGCATTGTAATCAGGTACGACCAGTGTACCTTTGGCACCAGCAAAGTATGGTTCTAAGGGTAACACATCACTCCGGAAAAAGTCCACACCCCCCATGCCCCACCCCCCAGGAATTTAATAACTGTTCAGAACATTCCCACGTCCTCAATCGTCAGAGCACTGCAAGAATTTTTGCTCATGATCAACAATTATCGTTGTTCCTGGCAGCCATCGTTACTACTCCTAGCCCCCTTTTCGCTTCCCTTAAAGATAAGTCAAAAGACCTGAAGTGAGGTTCCCTTCAAGATGCAGCCTTATACAACACAGAGAATACCCTATCAAACATGGCTGCTCACAGTTTTTATTTGCTACATGCCCTTCTAAGTATTTCCATCAATGACAGCGACATTGCTATTAGTGCAGTACTCGAGCACTTGGTCAACAGTTTACCCCACACATTGGCGTATTGTAGTAGGAAAATGTCTAAGGTGGTATCTGGATATCCTACATTTGACAAAGAATTGATGGAGGGGCATCACTTCTGCCACTTCTTAGAAGTTACGCCTTCATTGTTCGTACTGATTATATTTCCTCTAATGTATAACTTCACTCGAAAGTCAAACGACTTGTTCGCTCGTCAATGTTGACACCTCTCTCTTGTTATGAGCTAAATTGTATCGTTAAGCGCATCCCTGTGATATTGAATCCTATTGCCTATACTTTGTCAAGAAATACATGGGCAGCCATTCATTTGGGATTGGATTACAATGCATTTTTGATCCCAAAGAAAAGATCCAGCATATCAAGCATTTAGGACATCCTGCACATCCCTTCATTAGGAGGACATTGCCTTCACGACCTCAACGCCCCCCCCTCTGTGATAACAGTACTGGTAGACCACGAACATGGATACCATCAGGTGTTTGAGATCATTCATGCCCTTTCACATCTATTATGCCTATCTACTGCATAGCTACTAACGACGAAGTTTATTTAGCACAGCATTCAATAAAGGTATTACTTTAAAACAAACTTCATGACAAACTTCAAAATTATATCGAGACACTGGTACAGGAGTCGTCCCATTCCCCCAACCTCAACTCATGTCCACTCTGATGTAGTAGGTCCACTGCTCACATCACAACTATATTGTTACCTGTTTAATGTCATTTAGACCTCCACTCATAAGCCTGAAACAATCCCCATGCAAACTGCAATGCCAACCTCATGTACATCCACCCTTCTCTAAGTGTGGATGACGAGATTTAATATCACAGAGCATATTACTTCTGACAGGGGTACCACTTTCACCTCTCTATTGGGTACCTCATTAGTGAATCACCCGGGCATCATTTTAAATCAGAAATCTTCCTGCAACCCTATATTCAACTGAATCATTGAACATTTTCTTCACACTTTCAAAGAAGCTTTGTCGTCCCCATGCAATAATTTTAAGTGTTTTACTCAGATTTCTTGGGTCCACCTCTAACTGAGGACAAATTTTGAAAATATCCTGGATGTCTTGGTAGAAATGATGTATGGCGACTCGTTGGTTTTCCTTGCCAGTATTTTTTTGTGACAGCAGCCCCCTCCGAAAATCTTTAGTGCCTGCGTCATGTTGTGGGAAAATTTTCTTCATTCTACTAGATCTCGACCCCAGAGTGGAGCAACATATACTGACAGATTTACACAAGGCATAACCCATTTTCCTGCGCATGGACCATAGCAAGCACCAACTAACATACCATTACATTTGCACAATTCTTTTGATCTTTAGCACAATAAAGGCTTTGTTAATCAACCCACGTATCTACTGCAAGATGAACTGTCTGTAGTGCACTTCTCAAGATCAGGTTGGCCAATTTCCCATATATGTAATTTTTAGGGAGGTAGCCATGTAACACGTGTTTCACAAACTGTCGTACACTGTTAAGGTATTTCCGTTTTTTTTTTTTTTATATATCTAGGTCTCCCACTGTACTGATAATAGAACCTGTTCAAAGCTTGCCTCTTAATGCATTACCTGATATGAATTTTTTGAGGTTACTGCACACAATTACTTGTATATAGGCTTGTCCTTTGTTTAATAAAGTTGTTTCATTTTTCTCTTCTCTCTATTAAAATATAACAGCTCACCTGTATAGCATATAAGGAGAGTGATAGAGAATATTTTTCAATAATTTGATGTAATGATGGATGACGATATTTGATTAGTGAGAATTGTGTGAGGGGCTTTAATGTCAGGTATGAGAGTATTGAAGGAAGTGAATATGAAAATGAAAATATTTACAAAGTATGTGACGAATTCGCAAAGACAGTAAATGTCATGCATGGTGTAAACAAAAGAATGATGAAATATGTGAAAATATATGAGATTGAATATTGCAATATGATTGATACGGGTGCTCAAGGGCCTTTAGCGAATACAATGGTTATTGCAGAACATGAGAGACAGAATTAGGAAATGAAATGACAATGTATGAGAGTAACAATTCTTCCCTAAACTACTGAAGTCTCTTCAGTAGTTTAAGGAAGAGGCACGGTTGAAGGTGGAAATTTGGAGTAATGAAGTGGAATATGATATAATTATGATAAGTGAAAATGAAATTCACAGCGTCTTTATTTTTATAGGAATTCATATATTGAGATTGTATGTTGTAATATTTTACTTAAAGAAAAATGGCTGTAAAGTAAGAGTAATAATATAATTGTTATGGCAAATTTCGTAGATATGAATGATTTGAAGAATGGAGATAACTTAACAATTATAGAAGAGTTGGAAAAAATGCAAGATGGATAAATGGAAATTAATAAGCTACATGAATGTACTTTGAAATATACTAGGGTAGAAAAATTACCTTATGATTTGGAAATGTATATTCAGGTTATCAAAATATCTATTGTTTGTAACAATGTCGTTAATTTTTTTACATATAAAAAGTGATTGATATTGGTGAGTCCCAAAATTTCCTATGGATGCAGCTAATTGCATATGTTCGTGGATGATAGATATTGGGATTAAGTAAAGAGTATTTGTGGTAGTTTATGCTAGAGACAGATTGTTTACACCTGGGCTATGTCAAATTTAAAGTAATGTAAAGAATACATGTCAAGAAAGTTTGAAAAGGATATATCAGTGAGAATATGCAAGGCAACATGTCTTGAGATGATATGGAGGAGAGCACTTTGAGATGTTTATATTTGATTGTGTTTTATTTGCTGTAATTACGAGAACACATTGATGCAGAAGAAATTTTATGGTAGATCATATGTGTATATTAACGTTTGCAGTACCTAGTAATAATAAAATTAGCAATACTGCATCTAGAATGATTTGTCAAGTTAAGTTGCCTATGGGAGGGTAAATATAATGGTCCTAAGATTGTTTGATGGGAGTTTGACCAGAGGTTGAGAGAATATGGCATTCAACCTATGTATTCGTCTCTCTATATGTCAAGTGCAAATGGTTTACGAATGCACCAGTTGAGTGGTAAATGAGAGAAGGGTGTGCCTTCCAAGAATTGGCCAAAATGACGGAAAATCAATTGCACCACTAATAATTCACGTACAAAGGTAGAGTAGCTGGATTCCGCCTTAGAGAGTTTCCTACTGAAGAAAGCCAATTGGCAGGGCAGGCCGTTGTCCAACTGCTCAAGAACCGCCCCCCCCCCCACCCCTTCAATAGCAATGTCACTAGCATCGGTGGAAAGGAGAGGTGCATTTGGCATGGGAAAAGTGAGAGCAGCAGCAGTTGATAGGGCATTTTATGTGTGGCAGAATACCACTTTTTGAAGGGCCCCACTTCAGGTCTTTTCGCTTGCCCTTGATGGGGGCGTAGAGGGGGGGAGAGGAAATGGCGGCAATGTCTGTTAGGAAATGGGGATAATAGCTGATCATGCAAAATAATTCTTACGGTGCTTTCATGGTGGAGGTAGTGGGGAAGTTCTGAACCTTTGCTACCTTTTCAGGAAGGGGTTGGATTCATTCAGGAGTGATGTGGTGCCTCAAGAGCGATACTTCGCTGGCGCCAGAGATACATTGTCATACTGGACTAAGAGAAAGTTTTGTTTTAGGTAGTGGAGTACGATGCATAGATTATGGAGATGATCAACTTCGGAGGAAGTAAACAAAAGTATGTTGTCCATGTAACATAGACAGAAGGTGAGGTCCCCTAATAAGCCTTCTTTAAGACGTAGAAAAGTGGCCCCAGCATTACGAAGGCCAAAACAAGTGTAATTGAAGGTGTAATTATCGAAGCGGGTGGGGATGGCCGTCTTCGGGATGTATTCTGGCTTCATGGGCACCTGAAATACCCATTCAAGAGTTCGTACTTTGTGAAAACTTTCGCCTTGTGCAAGTATGAGGTCTCTTTCTAATGTTGGTGATCCAGTTCTGTCTGCATGTTAAGGCCACTGTAATCCCCACACTGACGCAGAGGGAAGTGTTTTTTTAGGACGAATTGCAATGTTGAAAACCATGGGCTTGAGGCCTTTTAACAAAGGCCTATTTCTTCTATTTCAACGAAGGTTTGTTTAGGAGTACGAACCTGCGTTGACTAACTGTTAGTGAGCTATATTGACCACGAGGTGGAAATGTGAGCGGAAATTTATACCGGAAATTGGAAATGTGAGGTCAACAACGATAAACTTCCAAATATCTTTTTGGCTTCAAAGCGATAGTGTGAGGGTTTCAGAACCATGTTTGGGTAGCAAAGATTCATTGGCAGCTACCAGGTGGTTGTTCGTCAGATGACTTTCTGTCCTGGAGACTGGCATTGGAAAAAGAGATTGGAAAGTAACCCTGTCTACAAAAATTTGCATGCCCATGCCTGCTTCATGTAAAATTAAAAAATTATCGACAGGTAGGCCCTAATCGCAAGCAATGGAAAGCTCACAGGTATTTTGACCACTGACAACAATTTCCACATTTGATAGTAGTAGCACCAAATTTGGAGTAGTAGTAGCATAACTGCAGCCAATGGGCAAAAGTGAGCAGTACTATTTGTGGGTGGTGGGCATCTGTGTTGCTGCTATGACCCTTCACTTTCTGGCCGTCTGTGACTTTCTGCATTCATGCTGGCTTCGATTGATGTGGAATAGGTGTCCTCTTCTTCAAGAGTAAAATCGTTTATGGAGGTCTAGAGGGTGGTAAAGCAGCCGTCCATAAGAGGGTTGACTATGGTCGTCAGGTCCTTGTGTGAAAAATATAGACATTGAGGATAGCAGCACATACAGGTTCGGGTAGGCGCCGAATGCAATGGGCAAGAGGGACATTCACATCATGAGGAGAGCCGTCTGCGGGTGGCTGTAGGCGAGAGACATTGGACATTTCCCTGAGGGCGAGCAAAGCCTTTTTGTCCCCAAACGATTGTTGAGAGAACTGAAAAATTGCCGCTATACGACGGCTAGCGATGGAGAGTACTGCTCCAGAAGGTAGGATATCAGAGCATAGTAGGTAATTGCTTTATCACCCATAAGAAAAACAACACTTTTCACAATAAAGGTGGAAAATTTTGACAACCTGCAGAAAAAAGAAAAAAAATGGAATACAGTTTAAGAGTGTGTTATACATGTGTGGTACATGAGTCCTCACTAAAAAAAGACATACATTTGAGATAGGGCAATATGCTCCTGGGAGACGCACTGTAGACTGTCGTCTGTCAGGAGATATGCAGGTTTTAGGCAATCAATGAAGACCAAGTCAGCTTTGCCACGCATGTTAAGGAGGAATTCTTTCTGTCTACAGTGGATCATGAAGAAAGGGTTGTGTGAGTAGGCGTTAACGGTGGCTTGCTAATGTAGCTGTGCTGGAAAATTTGCATTAGAGAGTGCAGATCTGTCGGTATATGTTGCTTAGCTGGGGCTTGTAGATCGGGCAGCTGAAAAAATTTTCCCACAATGTGATATAGGCACTGGAGCTTGTGGAAGGGGGTTGCGGACGGAAAAAAAATTGGCATTGAAGACCAAAGGGTTATCATACCCTTTTTTAGGTGCCACACACATCCTGGGCGTCTTTAGGAGTATTCCCTAGTTCCAAAAGGACCCCGGGAAGCTGTGTAAACCAGTCCTTGAGGTGGAACATCAAAGCTGTTTTGAGGGTACAGTGAAAATGTTCAGCCATACTGTTGGCTGCATGGTTATATGCGGTTGTATGATGAAGGGTGACACGCAGGAGATTCACTAATATATACACAAATGAGAGTTGAGAGTTGTACCCCTGTTGGAAGTAATATGCTTGGGGATACCAAATCTCGCTATCCATCCTGTGAGCAAGGTAATATGGATGTACAATAGCCGGACATTGCAGTTTCCTTGGTAATGACTTCAGGATAACCAGTGGAGCAGTTGATGACGGTAAACAAGTAACGATGTTCTTGTGATGTGGGTAGGGGACCTAAAACCTCAACAGGCATGTGGGCAAAGCACCGCTGAGTTTGAGGAAAGGTGCTTACTCCTAAATCCTTGTGTCAATGTACTTTTGAGGTTTGACATAAAGCACAGTCACGGACCTAATCCTGACCATCCATAGTAGTTCCATGCCCAATGAACTCTGTCTTCAGCAGCTGTGTAGTAGAATGGCACGAGAGGTGTGAAATATTTTGGATGGAATAAAAAAACCTATCGATGGGTGGGAGAAGGTATCCAAGGTCTAGGTCTACCAGTAGTGACGTCACAGAGGAGGGTGGCATTGCAGTTGTCAAGAGGGACGCCCTCCCAACAGATGAATATTCAGGATATCCTACATGCAAGGTTCTCTTGATTTTTTTGTTGGGCTTCTGCCACGGCATTAAAATCCAATCCTATATGAATGGCGGCCATCAGCACCAGCACGAAATCATTTTCCCAGGGACGTGGTAGAAGGTGCACTTATATCCAGTCATGGCAGGGAGATGTCGATGTTAACAGATGGAACAGACATTAGGCTGTCGAGTGAAGGCGTACACCAGAGGCATCAGGTTCAGTAGAATGAGGATGTGTGTACCTCCCAAGAAGGGCAAAAGTAACATAGAGCCAAGTGCACTGCAAACAATTTGTGGACGCAAGTAGAGTAGCTGAATTTCACTTTGGACAGTTTCCTACTGAAGAAGGCCAATGGGCAGGGCAAGCCAATGTCTGATAACTCCTTCAATAGCGACATCGCTGGCATTGGTGGAAAGAAGGAGAGGTGCATGTGGCACAGGAAAAGTGAGAGCGACAGCGGTTGATAGGGCATTTTCTGCATTCTGAAGGCCACTTTTTGAGGGGACCCCACAACCGGTCTGTTGGCTTGCACTTGGCTGAGGCATAGAGGGGAGCAAGAAGGGTGGTGATGTTTGGCAGAAAATGGTGATAATAGCTGATCATGCCAAATAATTCTTTCACTGCTATGTTGGTCGAGGGCGTGGGGAAGTTCTGAACTGTTGATACTTTCCAGGAGGTGATTGGACTCCTGCAGGAGTGAAACGGTGCCCTAAGAGTGATACTTCGTTAGCGCCAAAGGTACATTGTCATACTCTACGGCAAGACCGTTCTGTTGTAGGCAGTCGAGTACGATGCATAGATGACGGAGCTGATCCTCTTTGGAGTAAGTTAACATAAGTATGTCGTCCAGGCAACATACTCAGAAGGTCAGGTCCCCTAACATGCCTTCCTAAAGACGTTAAAAAGAGGCCCCAGCATTACGAAGGCCAAAACAGTAGTAATTGAAAGTGTATATACCAAAACCAATGGGAATGTTGGTCTTAGGGATATCTTCTGGGTTGATGGGCACCTTATAATACCCCTTCAGTAAATCCTACGGGGAGAAAACCTTTGCCTTGGGCAAAAAGGAGGTCTCTTTACATTGTTTGGGAGGGGGAAGTGGTCCTTTTTTTTCTGCATCCTATAATCCCTATACTGACGCAGGGAGACATGTTTCATCAGGGTGATGTGAATGGTGACAACTATTGGGTTGAGGCCTTTTGACAAAGGACCATTTCTTCTATTTTGGTGAAAGTTTGTTTAGTGGCTGCCAAGGGATCTGGTGCCAGACTTCTAAAACTGGCTAACACATGTGGACACGTTATCTTGATATTATGATAAATACCGTGTTTCGTAGGAACTGGGAATTGTGTTGGTGTAGAGAATAAGGTCTGAGGGGTCGGGTTGGGAAGGCGTTAAGGAATAAGAATCCACGTTGGCAGAAGAGAACAGCAAGCACCCCTGTTTACACAAATTCACACTCTCGTGCCGGCATCATGTAAAAAAAAATATTATTTACATGGTAGGCCCCGCTGTAAACAATGGCATACTTACATGTTTTCTACCACTGACAACATTTCACACATTTTATCATACTAGCACTGAATTTGGAGTAGTAATAGCATAACTGCATCCGATAGACATCAAGATATGCCTGGAGAGGTCGTAGGCTGGGGCATAAGCGAGCTGTGGTATTTGTGGGTGGTGAGCATCTTTGTTGTCGATAAGGCCCTTCACTTGATGGACATCTGTTACCTTCTGCATTCACGTTGGCTTTGGTGGATGTTGAATAGTTTTCCACTACATCGGGAGTAAAGGCGTTGATGGGGGTCTGGAGGGTAGTGAAGTGGCTGTCCATAAGGGCAGTGACTTAAGTCATCAGGTCCTAATGGGCAAAATATCAACATTGGGGATAAAAGGACTTTCAGGTATGGGTATGCACCGAATGCGTTGAACAAGAAGGACATTCACTTCACCAGGAGAGCCGTCTGCGGCCTTATGTAGGCAAGCGACACTGGTCATTTCCCTAAGGACAAGCAAAGCTTTTTGGTCCCCCTACCATTGTTGCGAGAGCTGAAAAATTCTCGCAATGCGACAGCAAGCAAGGGGAAGTACATCTTCAGGTGGTATGATTTGAGGGCATGGTACATTACTGCTTAAGCACTCACCATAAAATAACAGCACTTTTCACCCCCCCCCCCCAAAAAAAAAAGAGAAAGGAAAAAAAATAAAAAAGTGAGAGAGAGAGAGAGAGAGAGAGAGAGAGAGAGAGAGAGAGAGAGAGAGAGAGAGAGAGAGAGAGTGTGTAGCCTAATTGATCGCTGTTCACACTACGGCCAAAGACAAAGGTGGCTTTTCTCTTATAGTTAAGAGGTGCTTTTCCACCTTTGCACACTTGTCATTACCAACTACGGTACATTATAAAAAATTCGAGGATATTTTTGCTTTGCTGAAGACAGCAACTTTGATAGTAAAACAAATGAAATAAATCTCAACACTTGCAGAATATAAGAACAATTTGAGCAAAGAAACCAGGGCACTAAAACCTCCCTTTAATTATATTAGCATATTTTTCATCAACTTCAGTTCTTGAACAGACTCCTAAATGCTGAATTCCTTAATAAAGATCAAGTTTAAATTAGTGTACTGGGAAATTATGGGTTATGAAGTTGAACGCTAAAAAAACACTTCCAAGTAGGATTTTAAGTAGGTTGAAGAAAGTAGTTCCTCAAAACTGAAATCTTTGCATTGAAAATGTCTTAAGAACTGTTTACAATTCATTGGAACACT